>NC_056726.1:635215383-635452883 GCF_019279795.1 Protopterus annectens | reverse complement strand
GCTATGATTAAACATGACACTTAGGTGAGGTGCCAGTTCATTTTGGATTTCATGTAGCACACAGCCCAGGATGTCGTCTGGTCCCATGGATGCTGTTTTCTTAGCTTTGGAGAGTGCAGTTTTCATCTGTGTGGCCATTACCAGAATTTGGCAATCTTTTGGTATTGAGATGGGCCCTTTAGGGGATGAGAGGGGGGTGAAGTTGGCACTGAATCGCTCTGCCAGGATATTGGCAATATCCTTGGGATCAGTATATTTAATGCCATTCTGTTGTAGCTCAGAGCAGATCTCAGCATTGCCATTTAGATTCTTGACATAGCTATACCTTGTGGTTGTCTTTGGAATCTTTGGCAATTTTATTTTCGTAACTAGCTTTGGAGAATTTTATGAGGGATCTCAGCTTCTTACTGAGGCTGGAAAGGGAGTTTTTTGCATCCTGGGATTTTCCTCTTTTCTGCAACAGTTTCTTCCTTCTGTTGTTAAGTTTGTTTATGGCAGGGGACCACCAGATTGGCTTCTATTTGGGATGGCACAATTCATGCATGAGTAGATGTGCTCATTCAATTCATTAGTGTAGGATTCAGCAGTCGAACTTTCAGTTCCAGTCTGCATGGGTGTCATGAAGTTTGTCACTTCTGACTTGAGTAGCATGAAGTTAGCTTTGGAGAAGTTTTTTACTGAGGTTTCCTTACTGGGGGGTGGGGGAGGGATGTGGATGTCAAGGGTGATTAGCTTATGGTCATACCTACCTGACTGACAAGGGGAGACCATAGGTGTAGAGCATCGATTTCTCATTTTGATAACGACCAGGTCTTGGATATTGGAGCCCCTGGTGGGACTATGGATTAGCTGATCCAGGGCATTGGAATTTATGAATTCCAAGAACACTTCTGCTTAATGTCAAACCTATTTGCCTTAATCTGTCTAGCACCATAATAAGGTGTACATAATCTAGCAACCTGGACTAGAAGATCATTAATTATATTAAATACTTCTAGACTTTCAATCATCTCTACCATTGCTCTTTGAAGTATGTCAGAAGCTAGCGAGATCCTAAAAGGTGACCTGAGAAATCTGTATCTGCTTAAAGAAATATTCAAGATACATAGCTTTAAGCTAGTCTTATCTAGACTATCCTCTCAGAAATCTTGGTTATTATAATAGGGTGCAAGTAATATAAACAGGTTACTTAAAATGACCTATTACTCAAAGAAGACTTGTCTTTTCTTTAAAGTGCTTAATTAACTTGAAAATAACTCACTGATAAGGGAGGTTAAAGTAGACAGAAGACAAGCATTTGCTCTGGAGCTATGAGAGACAAGTTTTTTTCAGTACAGATTCATGAGATTTAACCTTATAGAACTAAGCGTGCTGTAATGTGACAGTTTATTTTGCTCCCTCTTCTGTCTCTCTGTCTTTCTCAAAGCTGCCTGAATCTGTTCTCTGCAAGAAGAAAACAGATGAGCCACAAATACACAGCATATTTTTGTGTGTAGGATGACACTGAGTTTCATGGCTACAAAGTATGTGAATACATTAGTTTGCAGACATTAAAATATACTAGAATTGGACCTCAACACAGGTCAGTGAATAGCATGCTGGTAGTTGAACCCCACCTGTTTCAAAGGATCCCTATCAGCTCCCTGATAAAATATGAACTAAGAGTGTATTCAATCATTGGTGGATAATGAGCATTAAGTCCTTTGACAAGAGGACCCAGGTAATTTAAGTATTATGTTAACTGCAGAAATTGCCAGACTAATCAGTGCAAATGACAAATGGAATTACATTTTGTGTAGCTGATACAGACAATTGTGGCTTAATTGATACAGTGCAGATCACTGATGTATTACAACTTGACTCAGACTTGAACATATATTCAGACTTAAATATGTATTGTACTCTTAAATATTACTCAGACATAAGTAACAGACAGTTCCCTTGTGAACATTCTAGATATGAAACCTGTCAGTCACAGGTGTTGTTATTTGTGCAATTGAATATGCTCTGCAAGTTAGTTTTTAGCTGCAATGCTTTGCAAATAACTTTAGAAGTTTTTCTAACCTCATTTTCTGATCCAGTCATGACATTCCTAACAGAGCAATCTCATTAAACAGTAAATTCTAACCTGCTAAAGATGGCATCAAGCACAGGGAACTTAGCCTAAGACATTATAGTAACTATCTAATCATCTGATGTGGATAACGTTCCCTGATGGAACTTTTGTCTATGTCTTGAGGATCAGACACATTCTCAGCTTGTCCTGTTTTATAACTATTGTCATCCTGTTGATCCATTCAGCTGGTCTGTTTATTTAGCAACTGGTCGTTTTGTTTCTCTGCACTTTAATATATGCTTATCTCTGTCTTTCATTGCTACTGGAACTTGTCTCATAACAACCATAACTAGTATAGCTTTGGATAAAGTTTAATGATATTCTCCTTGCAGACAAACCAGACTAGTAAAGAAGTCAAAATGTTTTTCCTAAAAAAAACACTGTACATTACAGGCAGAGAGAGCATCTGGTCACGGTCACCAGTGGACACAATTAACAACTGCATGCACCTAATTACAATCAGCCAAGGCAATAAAACTCATGCTTGAAATGTTCATATAGTTCCAATATGGCTGCCCTAATAAAGTTACAATCCTAGATGATTTTAGCAGTCTACTTTAAATCTAATGGATACCCTGGATAATGAGATTCAATCCCTTGGATTCACACAGGTTATTACTAATCTTACTCATGAAGATTCCCAAATTTGGAACTATGAACATGCTTAATTGCATACTAACAATAGAATAATAAAGCTAAGAGTCATCAGAACTCTATCTAATCACCTTAACTGTCATCACCATAATTTTACATCATGAAAAATCAAACTACAACTACACCAAAGACAGTTACACAATGAATTTGGTGGTAAATATCACTGTAGTAAACTGTCAGCTGATATTACTGTTGAAGAACTAATAGCAGTTAACTGGGACTGGAATAGCAATTGGGACTGCCTTATCCGAATATATACCAGAAAGAACTCCTTTGGAATTAAACAAAGTACTTTACCTTGGATTGGCAGATCAACCCATGAGAGCATATCATTCAGAGATTATGCACAGAAAAAACAGCACAGAACCCTCAGTGACAAGTCCCTATAATATGAAAAAACAATAATGTTCAATAATAAAAGACTTTTCTGGAATTTCCAGTTCACAACCTCATGTTAACCATATAACAGTAATAGTGGTAAGAAAACTGTCCTCAAGACTAAAAGATACAGTATAAACACAAAAAATACGGCAGTAGGTAAAGGCAAGAATGAGGTGCACCAAAAATAGAGAAGAACCGTTTATAGTAAGCGCTTTCATTCAGTACATTCACCAAACTTCATCAGAAACTTAATTAAGGAATTAACTCTTTTATATCACATCCCCAACAATAAAATCTAGTAGCCAATGAAAAACAATTACTAAAACTCTGTTAACCCTTCAGTTACCAATAACTGTGATACATATATCTGTATATATATCGCTATAGAAAATAAGTATATATAAAAAATATATAAAGCATATATATAAATGTATATATACAATGTGTAAAACTACATATCAAAAACTATTAATTAAAAAAAAAACTAGAAATTTGAAATCATGTCATTAAGACCAGGTGGCAAACTAGCATTAAAAAAAATTTGCCACCATGTTTCCTTTTGTTCTAGATATATTTTCCATGGCCACCCCTTGACTTGATGTATAACTGCAAACTTAAATGTATGCTCAGGATATATTTTTAAATGTCTGTATAATGCATTAGTTTTTCTCTTCTGTAAAATCTCGTAATGATGTTCATAAATTCTTTGAGCTAGTTTTCGCTGGGTCTTTCCTATATGAAATGCTGGACACTGCAAACAGACAGCAATATAAACTACAGCTTGGGAATAGCAGCTAAACCTACCCCTAATATATATATATTTTTATTTCTAACCTCAAAACTGGAACCAGTAAATACATGGCAACATTGATGGCACATCTCACAAGGCATCACCTCACCTATATTCACTACTGGGCCCTGCCTTTCTAAAATGTTTTTTTTTTTTTAAATTAGGGCCTCTTCTATACACAATATTAGGGTATACTCCCAATCTGTCAGCTATGGCCTGATACCCCATTATTATATTCCAATTTTTTCATTAAATATTAGAAATAATGTAGCTACTACAATGATAAGTACTAACAAAAGGACAAAAAAATATCTTTTCCTTTTGATATATTTGATGGAACAAGACTCACTTCATCACTAACCACACCATCCCCAGCTGGGGAGTCATTATTATCCATAAACCCTACTAACCTGCTCAGCATGATCAATATTCTGAACCGACAATAAAGGAACATATAAGCCATTCCTACATTTCATAATCACTTCATTCTGTATTTTAGTTAAAAAACACTGTTTAAGAACATATTAAAACTATGGATACATTCATTCAAAAAAAATCATATTCAGATACCATGTGTGCTGCCTTCACCATTTGACCTTTAACCACCCCACATTTGACATGTGAAGGAAGGCTACTAGCATAATGTAAATAACTATTCAAGTAGGTCGGTTTTCTATACAGAGTTGACTTCAATCCCACATTTCCAACAGTCTTACATCCAAATACGTGGTTTTATCCAACCTAATAGTGTGTGTAAATCTTAAGAATTCTGTAGTCTGATTGATGTATTCAATAAAATACAGATTCTTCCCAGGTAGACATTCCAGGCAACAAATAAATCGTAAAGGTTTCTAACATACATAGTTATATAAGATTAATAAACACTAGGAAATAAATAGCACTACTAACACCGGGCCATAATAATATTCACAAATAGGGGGCCATGGGCAGAGCCCATGGCTACACCCTGCAATTGCTTAACAAAATGTCCCTCAAAGTAAATATAATTATATCCTAATACTAAATCCATCAATTGGCTGTATGTATTAATTTTATCTTGACTAAGCCCTGACTCATCAAACAAAAATTCAGAAAACCATTCCATTCTCAGCTGGTGTGGTATACAGCTAAATAAATCCTTAACATCAATAGTTATAAAAATTCTTTCCTGAAATAGTACAAGCTTATTGCACAAGGATAACAACTGTACATCATGTTTCAATTGATTATCTAAAAAATGGGCTATATAACTAATTTTAGAGCAACCTGAGTCAACTATAGGGCATAAACATGTCAAACGTGAGATAGTTAAAGATCAAATGTTGAGGGAAGCATGCATGCTATCTGAATACGAAGATTTTTTCGATGAATGTACCCATATTTTTAATATGTTCTTGAACCGTGGGTATCCTTCATTGTTTCTAACTAAAATACAGAATTAAGTGATTATGAAACGTAGGAATGGTTTCTATGTTCCTTTATTGTTGGTTAAGAATATTGATCATGCTGAGCAGGCTAGTGGTCTAGTAGGGTTTATGGATAATAATGACTCCCCAGCTGGGGATGGTATGGTTAGTGATGAAGTGAGTATTGTTCCATTAAATATGTCAAAAGGAAAATATATTTTTTGTCCCTTTGTTACTACTTATCATTGTAGTAGCTACATTATTTCTGATATTTTATGAAAAAATTAGAATACAATAATGGGGGATCAGGACATGGATGACAGATTGGGAGTACACCCTAATACTGTGTATAGAAGAGGCCCTAATTTAAAAAAATATTTTAGAAAGGCAGAGCCCAGTAGTGAATATAGTTAAGATGACGCCTTTGTGGGATGTGCCATCAATGTTGCTATGTATTTACTGTTTCTAGTTTTGAGGTTAGGAATAAAAAAATACATATTAGGGGTAGGTTTAGCTGCTATTCCCAAGCTGTAGTCTATATTGCTATCTGTTTGCAGTGTCCAGCATTTTACATAGGAAAGACCCAGCAAAAACTAGCTCAAAGAATTTATGAGCATTATTACGAGATTTCACAGAAGAAAGAAACTAATGCATTATATAGACATTTAAAAATATATCCTGAGCGTACATTTCAGTTTGCAGTTATACATCAAGTCAAGAGGGATCCTCGAGGTGGGCCATAGAAAATATATCTAGAACAAAAGGAAACATGGTGGCAAATATTTTAAATGCTAGTTTCCCACCTGCTCTTAATGACATGATTTCAATTTCTAGTTTTTTTTTAAATTAAAAGTTTTGATAGGTAGTTTTAGTCATTTTATATATATATATATATATATATATATATATATATATATATATATGTGTGTGTATATATATATATATATATATATATATATATATATATATATATATATAGGTCTAGGACTACTCACTGAAACCAAATTTCACTGAAAGTCAAATGACTGTGCACAAATCACTGAAAGCTCAATTCAATGAAAACTCAATTCACTGAAACACATTTCACTGAAAGTTATATATGGCCTTTTCCCCACTGTTTTGCGACCCTGGAGTTAGTATATATAGTAAGGATATACATTAAGTTCAGAAAGGAGTAATTTATTGGAATTGCAAGTATCCATTTATATAGTAAAAAATATTTAAAATAGGTGGGGGGCTACAGCCCCCACACCCCCCTTACTATATATACTAACTCCAGGGACGCACAGCAGTGGGGAAAAGGTCATATATAACTTTCAGTGAATTGTGTTTTCAGTGAATTGAGCTTTCAGTGAATTGTGCACAGTGAAATGTGTTTTCAGTGAATAGTCCTAGACCCATATATATAATATATATATATATATATATATATATATATATATATATATATATATATATATATATATATGCTTTATATATTTTTTATATACACTTATTTTCTATAGCAATGTATATACAGATATATGTATCACAGTTATTGGTAACTAAAGGGTTAACTGAGTTTTAGTAATTGTTGCTTTTTCATTAGCTGCTGGATTTATTGTTGGGATGTGATATAAAAAGAGTTAATTCCTTAATTAAGTGTGTCTGATGAAGTTTGGCGAATGTACTAAAAGAAAGTGCTTACAGTAAATGGTTCTTTTCTATTTTTTGGTGCACCTCATTCTTGTCATTACCTACTGCCGCGTTTTTTATGTTTATACAAGACTCATTATCATCATCTTCTTTCGGCTGTTCCCATTAGGGGTCGCCACAGCGGATCATCTGTTTCCATTTCTTCCTATCCTCTGCATCTCGCTCTATCAAACTAACCACCTGCATGTCCTCTCATACCACATCCATAAACCGTATCTTAGGCCTTCCTCTTTTCCTTTTACATGGTAGCTTCATCCTTAGCATCTTTTTCCCAATATACTCAGCATCCCTTCTCAGCACATGTCCAAACCAATGTAACCTTGCCTCTTTGGTTTTGTTTCCAAACCTTCCAACCTGGGCTGGCCCCCTAATATACTTATTCCTAATCCTGTCCACCCTCATCACACCCAGTGCAAATCTTAACATCTTTAACTCTGTGTTTATACAAGACTAAAAGATCACAAATCCCTCTTGTCAGCATACTCAAAGAAACTTACACTATATGTTCTGTACCCTCTAATTCTCATAATAAACATAAGTCTGCAGGAAATATGTTGCCCAACCTTAATAAAGCATGCAAAACTTAATTTAAATCTGGAGGACAGTACACGGTTGAGAAGTCTGGAGAACAGTACACGGTTGAGAACTACACGGTCCAGGATTCCAACATAGATAATCCACAGACAAATTACTTATACTCAAACAACACGTTTTCTCACAAGAGCCAGCAACCAAATAGCCAGCCCTTAAAAACTCATAGAATATGTGGGGAAAAACAGAAACCCTATTTTTGGACTTTTCAAAGGTTTTTGTTGCATTTAGTCATCCAATACTCTTACATAGGTTGCATTCAATAGGTTGAAACAATCTAATAATAAATTAATTTAAAAGCTACCTCCATCACAGAATGAAAGTAATATCAACAATCATAGTATTCCATAGTTTCACTTCTCACACTGGAGTACCTGACAGTTCTATATTACAACCTATTCTGCTTCTCAAAATATGTTTAAAAATATTTATATGTTAAATGCATCAGTACAAATGAAGTTGAACTCATCTAATATGCAGATGGCGCAAATGATTTACAGTATGGAAAGCCCACAAATGCTGATGCCTAACATGCAAAACTCATTCAACAGCCTCATACATTGGCTACAGCAGAGTAAACATACTTAATAAAAAGAAAACAAAACTCCAAAAGCATTCAATCTGTTCTTAATGAAAAGAAAACAAAACTTGGTTTGGAAACTGAACTCAGCACAGCAACAGCCAAAGCCCCCCATCTATGTTAAGGAGTCATTCTAGAACCTGAGAGGCAATCCTACATTAGAAATACCTAGGAATAATAAGGACTAGCAGAACAAACTTCATGGATTACATCCACACCCCATTAAAGGCCATTACAAGACAAGGGGAGCCCTCTGCAGAATCAACAGATGCCTCTTACCAACCTCAAAAATAGTACTAGTAAATTTCTTCCTTCATTTTACTCAAACTGCTATGTAGAGCAACAGCTGTTGAAAACACCCACAACACTACAAAGCTGCAATAATGTGAGCAACACAGCAGAATTGCATGATTTGCTGTTCAGCAACTTTCCAGACACACTATGGTAATATATTCAACAAACTTGACATTCATTCAAAAATTGCTATGTAAAGATTTGTGCCCAGCACTTACTCCCCCATTCTTTTTTGGTACATTCTCAGAAGCAAACTTTGATGAACAAATACCTTCTCCAGAAAAAAAAAACTAACAAAATTGATCACAGAGCATACAACAGATATTTTATAGCTGAATGCAATGCTTTGCTATACCACACACAACTAATTAAATTTGAAAGCTTATACAAAACATTTCTGTATACACTAGTAAATTGCAACACTTGCAGTATCACTCCAGTTTATTTGATATATAATAGTAATCAATGTGTGTGAAAAATAACTATGACTCTATTAATTATCACGCCCTATCATTCTCTCCAACTGTAGAAATATTTTTGTGTACACTAATTAATATTTTACAATATTATCCATTTAGGGTGATTAGTAAACTAAGGAATATAGCTCTTAGCCCGTTAATCTCAACTTCCTTTCCACACCTTGTATTTTCACTTTAAATGTGTGGGAGCCCCCCCCCCCCCGAGTTCCTTCTAAAAATGGACCTGGCCCAGTAGGTTTAACTAAGCATAAATTTATTACATCAACAACTTAAGTTTTATATTCTTCATTTTCAGAATGATGTTTCTTCTTAATTTTTAACACAATACTGTAATGTGTATTTTTGCCATCATGTGTCTTGGTGTCTAATACAGTCATTGACAGACTTTTCTGACCACATGAGTAATTATGGAGGGTACTGCACAAGTATGCAAGGTACCCCTGCGATTGTGGCATTTAACAGTGTATGTATTTTGACTGAATGTCTCCAGTATTATCTTATTTACTGCTATACTTTTAGGTTTATTTCTGATTGTAACTGTCAGTAAATCAATCAATCACAGTATGACACTTGTAACACTGTCTCACAGGCCTTACAACCCAGTAAGTGTGGTTGTATCAAGTATGTGTTTTCAAAAAATACTCTCTGAAAAAATAATCTGTAAATTCTGCACTTGTATTCACAATAAAGTCAGGTCTGTCCCACAGGCTTTAGTTTGTACCCTTAATTTATCAGAAGAATGAGAGGAGACATGTACAAGTCATTAGATACTGTACATTTTAGCTTCTAACAACATAATGCACTGCTTATCAGTATCAGACTTAAATGAAACACATATGCCTTTAATTATCTGTATTTTTTGACAAACTATTTTTGTTGCTTACAGTTCAAACTGCATTGAAAGTATGTAGCTCGGCAGTACCAACAAACATCTTTGGTTTATACAGTTCCGTTGTTTCTAGCACACACAAATCTTGCTGCAATGCATTATTCTGACTTTTACATATCTTTGGAAAGATATATGGTGCCTGTCTTGCCTACATACTTGATTTAATTGTTTTTTAAGACACTTTCTTATGCCTGGAGGTACAGTGATTGCCTCAGATGTGTTTTTATCAGCTCATTTATTACCAAGTGCAAAACTAAATAACATGCATTTGCTGAAGTTTCTGCTTCCTGCTGGTGGTGATATTGAAGACTTACTGGCGCACTGTTTGTCTGATTCTCAGGAGGGAGGTGAAGGCTTCTTTCCGGAAAGTGGACTGGGTGAGCCTCCTGCAGTCTCCTGCCAGCAGTTGTTGAGGCTGGCACCTGGGGAGGTGCACTAATAACTGGATGCCCACCTTGCCAGTATGGAGCATCTTCTGGCATGACTGGTAGAGTTCTGTAACCAACAGGCCCAACCCACTTAGTGGCCAAGAAAGCAGCATGCCCAGAGCATTAACCACTAAGCTGAGAGATGTTTGGATTTTAGCCATGCCAGAATCGCACCCTAAAACTGTCTTGGAGTTGCCACTCACTTGTGTGTTACTCCCAGTTTTTTGTCATTTCTCCAGCCCTCCCTGTCACCTTTTGTCTTCCTCTCTAAATAGGGGACCATCTGCTCTTCTACTCATTTCTTATGTATATGCCACCCATGTCGGCCTCTGTGTTTGTGTTCATTGTTTGTCTGTCTGCCCCTGCTACCAGTGTACCTTTCTCCATCTATGCTATCCATAGCCATCTCTCACTACTTTCCCCATCTACTCATCTTTAGAATATTTACAAAGGGACTTTATCCCAACAAAAAATATCATTCCTTCTTCTCATATTCCACACCTCATTGTTACTCTTCCGTGTTTCCTTTTACTTGCCCTTGTCTCATTTTTAGACCTTCTTATTTACTCCTATTTACTCCCATTTACTTTCCATTTATAGGTGCATAGTTTCATAGGAGATTACTAGGCTAAAAGCTTAACAGCCCTTACAAGCACTAATATGAAAAAGACATGTGTCTGGAGCATTTCTCCATGGGCCTCCGCTAAAAATTGGCTTTGTTCAAAGTCAGACTTTCCTGGTAAACAAATGTTAAATAAATAAAAAATAAATAAATAACTAAATTTTAACCAATATATGGTCCCCAGGGACAAGAGGATGGCATGTGTTTGTGCCTGTATCTTGAGTATCTTATGGATTGTCCCTGTCCATAAGGGACATAGGCATTACCCCAGGCGTAAATTTGCAATTGTCCATCCATTAATCCAAAATGCATTTGAAGAGGGTCATGGAAAGGCTCTGCTTAATGTGAAAAGGAAGCCTGTTTCAAAGAATGGGCAATCTCTTAGGCACATATCTATTTCTCCAGCATAATTTGACTAAGTTTAGATCTCTAGATTGGTTGATCCTCATGCTGTTTGACTTATGGATGTGTACTGGTCCATCGGGGCTCGATTTGTGAATGCCTTGGAGGCCAGGCATAGATCACTCCTTAATAGTCAATAGGAGACAGAATAAAGGGATAGACTTTTATTTTATCCATATAGGACATGTTGCTTACACCCTGTATTGTCTTTGTCAGGAACATCTGAAGTCACTCCAGCTGCTGTAAGTGGTTGGTCAAGTGCATGCAAAATTGTGCATTATACTCTATTATTAGCCTAATGAGGGCTGAGTACAGCAGGACTATAATTTCCTTGGATCTGGATACAATACCTTATAAGTTGCGCCACATAGAATGACTTCCTCACCACTGTGGACACATGGCAATCAAAGTTCAGGCTACTATCTGTGTACCTAGATCTCTCACCTCTGAGTCTAAGCTTAGGGGTGTGCTACAGATGCTGTAATTTGCAAGGGTATTTGACTTCCCAAAGTGTATGATAATGCATTTTTTCACATTTAGTTTTAAGCCATGGTTCTGGTGCCAATCATTTATCTGATCTAGACCTTCCTGACGGATATCTACATCACTGGAGAGTCAATGATTGCCCCCAGCTTGTGTTCATCTGCAAACTTTGTCATCCAGAATCCTTCAACATTAGACTTGCCTTCAGAGAAGTAGATTCTGAACAGGAGTGGTCCCAGCACTGAGCCCTGTGGCACACCACTAGTAACAGGCCTCTTGATGGATATGGATTCACTCACTTTAACAACTTGTCCTGTCCATGAGCCAACTGGCTATCCATCTTGTGATGTATGGATTTATGCTCAGTTTTATCAGTTCATTTATAATACCTGAGTGAGGAATTGTGTCAAATGCCCTGGCCAGGTCGAGATAGGCAATATGTACTGTTTTTACCCTCATCCATTGCCTTAGTGACTTTCTCAAAGAAATCCACTAGATTCAGTAAGCATGACCTGCCCTTGACAAAGCTGAAAGGGGTTGGGTCCAGTGTTTGGAGGTTTCATATGTCATTATTCATCAGGTTCATGATTATTCTTTCCATGGCTTACATATAAGACTAGTCAAAATTGTAGGTCTTTAATTTCCTGGGTCAGTAGATGGTCACCCTTTATGCAGAGGGATGACTATTTCTATCCTCCACTCTATCAGGACAAAGCCAGTCTGGAGGCTATGGTTAAATAGCGATCTTAATGGGCTTGATAAGCCCTGATTTATGCTGTTTAAGAGGCAACCTGGTATATCATCAGGCCCCACTGAAGCCATGCTTTTAGCCTTAGAGAGCAGAGTGGCAACCTGTTCTTTGGTGATAATTGGGGTGAAGTAGTGGTGGGTACTTCTGGGGGGAGAGCTAAGGGTGATGGGGAGGTGAAATTTCAGCTGAATTTGTCAGCCAGCAGATTTGCTACATATTCTGACTGACTATAGCTGATGTCATTTACAACTAATTCTGCACAATGTTGGGTGTTGTCCTTAAGTTGCAGATGCGATGATGTGAGATATTGCCAGCTATGTCAGAAGAAGTGGGGCAGTGGATGTGTAACATATGCCAGCACAGTTAGCTAGAATTTTGTAAAGAATTACATGTCACTTGTATAACAAACTGATTTGTACAGATGCTTGTGTTGAAAATGTATTTAAAAAGTTGCTTGTGTTAACAATGTATCAATAGTGTGTCCTGCTGGACAGAGGAACAAATATACATGTATTATTGTAACTGTTGAAATGTCTATATTGTAATAAATGATACTGGAACAGAAGGGGTTATTTTCTGCCCAGCTAACTTCAAAAATAGTTTGAAATTAAATTATCTGTCTTAGGCCATAAAGATTGCATCTTACAGTTCTCAATGCAGCCAGAGACAAAAAAGTCTGCACTAGGAAGCTATCTTTATTTTCTTTGGTGTTGAACTAATTGCTTCTCTGGAAGGGTGGAGGATTGAAATTGTTTTATGACTTCCAGAAGCTGCAACAGATCTCAGCAAGCTCTATGTCTCTGTATTATTGACACATATGTGCTAAATCCTGGCAGCTTCTAGACAAGGGAGTAGCACAGGAACCAGAAGTCAGATGACCAAATGTGTTTGATGTCATTCTGTAATCCATCACTAAAAATAATGTTTTAATACTAGGTGAGACCAAAGTCTCAGGGAATTGTCAGGGTATTCTTTTTTTTGGAACCTGACAAAGAAGGACTCCTCACCTACTTCAGCTTGCCTTGCTGTAGTAAGTGAACCAGTGAATAGTAATTCTTTAGATCAGTCTGGAAAATATAGTGAGATTAGTTAAGTACTGTTTTTCTGTATGTGTGAATCTTTCCATCTGTCTTATTTTAATATTTCCTGTGATTGAAACTCTGGTGTTTATTGAAAATTGATATTCCATATGTCCATGCTCTTTTATTAATATTATTAAATATATTTAAACTTTTCATTGTGGCTGGAGCTTTAGAGAATATTTAGGTGTGGGTACTCATATCTATTTGGTGACTCTCTGGCCTCTCCTTACTGCATTGGTCAAAATACTATCACTTGTATTAATATTAATTTCACTCAGCATAATTGGGTACCCTTGTAAGAGCCTTAGAGTAGCTGGCTTTGGAGTGTCTGGTGGCAGTAACTTATAGTCTGGGCATAAGGGGGCATAGCTAGTAAATATGTTCTAGTGTTTCCCAGGTGTGTGTGTGTGTGTGTGTGTGTGTGTGTGTGTGTGTGTGTGTGTGTGTGTGTGTGTGTGTGTGAAAATCAAATCTCAAGGAGTGTGTGTGTGTGTGTGTGTGTGTGTGTGTGTGTGTGTGTGTGTGTGTGTGTGTGTGTGTGTGTGTGCGAAAATCAAATCTGAAGGAGTCTGTGTGTGTGTGTGTGTGTGTGTGTGTGTGTGTGTGTGTGTGTGTGTGTGTGTGTGTGTGTGTGTGTGTGTATGTAAATGTTTGCCAACCTTTCCAAGGTGTGTTGTGTGTGTGTGCTTGTGTGTGTGTGTGTGTGTGTGTGCATGTGCATGTGCGTATGTATGTGTGTGTGTGTGTTTGTGTGTGTGTGTGTGTGTGTGTGTGTGTGTGTGTGTGTGTGTGTGTGTAAAATCAAATCTGAAGGAGTGTGTGTGTGTGTGTGTGTGTGTGTGTGTGTGTGTGTGTGTGTGTGTGTGTGTGTGTGTGTGTGTGTGAACTGCTTGGAACAGGGACATGACTGGTTTCAATGAGAGGGTGTTGGAGAACTTCACTTGGACACTCAGTTGATGACTCAACGTTATAGCTGTGCCAGTGGGGAGCCATACTGGGGACATTGAGGGTGACAGAGAGAGAAATCCAGATCCCAGACTGAGTGTCTTCCCTGTGTGCTCTAAAGGGAAATTGTGCTTGATGGAGACAGTTGCATCTGGAAATACTGTGTGTATCTATTTTTGTTCCAAGTGAATGCCCATCTCCAGTGTTAGTGGTGAGGATTCAGGTTGCTTGATTACTGGCTCAGAGAGGAGATGTCACAGCAGACATAACTGAAAAATGCCTTATGGTTATCCTTAACTTTTGTGAATATTTTTACCTCAAACTCTGCTTTCAGAGACTTGACAAGTTCCCTGATTCATTGGTTTAGATTAATGAGGGACTTTTTGGTCTGTTGTGCACATTCTCTCTTACTTCTTGACAGGATTTTCTTTCTTTTGTTGTACAACCTATTAATACCAGATACCCACCATGGTGGTTTGTTTCTGTGGTTTTACCTGGGTTTATTTTAGTTTGGTACTGCCATTTCTATGCAGTTGTTTATATGTTCGTACAGGTGCTTTGTGTACACCTCTGCATAGGTTTCTGTGTTTTCTGGATTTAAAGGTCCTTGGAAACTGGCTACGTTGTCCCTTAATAGGGTATAATTTACCTTAGAGAAGTTATTAAAGCTTTTGGGGTTAGGTGGGGAGACTAGTTTTACCTTTGTTTTTTGTGATCTGATCCTACCAGTGAGAGCATCACACTTGTGGGGGGGGGGGGGTGAAGCACTGTACCACATTTGTGAGTGCCAGATCTTGGATATTTGTTCCCCTACTGGGTTTGCAATCTACCTGCTCCAGGGCATTTGAATTTACAAAGTCAAGAAGTCTATAGGCCTGCATGTTAGTGGTCGTGTATGCCTTCCAATTAATGAAGGGGTAGTTAAAATCAGCCATACGTATGGTATTGAGCTGGATGGTGAGTGATTCTATTAATTTCAGGTATGATGTCTGGGTTTCCTGGTTCATGGTGGAGGACCTGTAGCTAGCAAGAATATGGTAGTGGATTTTTCCCATGGTTAGTTTGACATGGAGTAGCTGAAGCATGTCATATTGTTTGACCAGCCTTGAGATGTGTTTATCCTTTATGTAGTTAGATACACCTCTACCATTAGTACTTTCATGTTCAGTGGGCAGTCTGAATGTTTGAATGGCTTTATAGCCATGTGATGCTGGAGTGCTTTCCATGGCTTTGAACCATGTTTCAGTAACTGCACAGATATCAGCATTCTCCAAGGTGAAGAGAACTTCCAGCAAGTGCAGTTTCTTGCTGAGACTCCTAGTATTGAGAAGTAACACCTTTAGCTTGTCCTGAGTAGCTTTTGTTATGTTTTAAGATTTGTCTGACTGGCAATGCCTAAAAAGGTACTATAGGACTGGAAAATGTTTTGAACAATATCCAAAAGCCTAGAGTTGAGAGATGAAGACCATTCCTGTCAAATTAGAGTGACCTGTCAACCATGTCATCCTAGGCTGACACATATTGGACCCCTTTGGAATGACATAAGCCAATTGTTAAGGACAATCATTTTCTGCTGGTATTGTGGCATCATCCTTGGAGATGGTAGAGTACTGCTCCATGCTAGGCTCATACCTGCCCATGACACATATTCTGAGAGCTCAATCATGTCTCTCTTCATATAGCCCAAGGGGTTATGTCTCAGATCATTCACACTTACATGGACTATGACTGACTCTTAATGGTATTGAGGGGTAAGTGACCTGAGTGCTTGTGTGATCTGGCAAATCCTGCCCCCTGACAGGGAACTAACTGTTACCTTTATTTTATCCAGCCTGGTAAGAGGGACATCAGTGTGTCTCACATTAGAGTCTCTTATGACCAGAATACTGGGTTGTGGAGTGTTTTGCCTTATGGGCTTGGTAGATGAGACACAGTGAGATGTGCCTTTAAGTGCTGTGATGGAAATTGTCTTGTTTGTATGCTTGCAGAGTTTCTGAGGACTACACTTGAGAGGCATTTGAAATTTGGGTAGGTTACATATGTGTACCTCTGCATATATGGATCTATGTGTGTGGTCTTTGTGGGTGCAGTGAGTGATGTGTATGAGTTGCTGACAACCTGTTAGTAGCTTTTTGTGTCTGTATGTGAGAGTCTGGCTTCCAGTGACAATGTGTAACTACATCTCTCACGTACTGCATTTGTCTGTTTGAGAACTGAGTGGCTGTCAATGTACATAGTCCACCAAGCTGGATGCAGAGATAGCAGGAAAGTGCCAGTCCATGGTTGCAGTTCCTAATGTGTACTTGCAAGGGATAGGAGTGGAGTGCGTTTGTAACTGGATGAGGGAAGGGTGCCTACTTGGTGTAATCTGCAGCTAACCTAGCCAGCAATGCTGCCTAGCATCCGAACCAGATGTTTTCTGAACAGCAATAGTCCTGGCTGCTATAATAAGGTAAGGTAGACCAAAATAGTCCTAACTAAATGCATAAATGTTGCTCACTTCACAAACTAGTTACCCCATGAGTAACATGGATCTGAGGTAAAGTTCCAAGGTGGCATTTATTGGGGAAATTACAACTTATGGTGATTGCGTTCATACAAGGAACCAGTAACAGCCACTACAGGAAGAGCAGCTTCTCACAAATACAAGGTTACATAGGTTCATAGGTTCATAGATAATTACTAGACTAGATGTCCTTGTGGGCCATTTTAAGCCTAAACAATTTCCCATTTTTTTTGCTCCAAATAACCTATCCCATTTGGTTATAGAATGGCCTTATCCATCCCATGGTTAATAATTATATATTAGCCCCAGTGAGAACAACTGGGATCATACCATAGTTAATTTGAGGAAACCCATACATGGGATAAAGTATTAAGGAGCTGTGTCTGTCCATTAGTAGTACAGGTGGCAGTCCTGGGGTAAATTATGTGTTTCCCAGCCATAGATCTAAGTTTCACTTAAAACCGACTTAAAAATGGTTGGGGATACACTCTGTGTTATGTGGATGGTGAGTCTGTTCCATAGCAGCAGTATCCTCTGTGAAATATATCTGTCCTCCAAACTGTTCTGATGATGTTGGAAAAGAGGTTTAGATTCCTAGACTGAGTGTTTCTGATGCCTTTGACTTGCTGCTGTGCAGTAAATCTATCAGTAATGGGTCAGAGGATGCCTTGTATGCCAGACACAGGTCACCTCTTAGCAGTTTGTAGGACACCGAATATAGTGACAAGGCTTTGAGTCCCTGTAGGACATGTTGTTTAGGCCTTGTATCCTTTTAGTAAAGCATCTTGTGAGCATTCCAGTTGTTGCATGTGTCTGGTCAGATACATGCCAAAGAGGGCATTATATTCAATAACTGGCCTAATGATGGCTTAGTAAAGGGGGGGCAATGGCATCCCTAGATCTAGGTACATTAACCTTTGTTTATAAGCTGTGCAAATAGAAGGACTTTCTTACAACAATACACACATGTTGGTCAAAAGTTAGGTCACTGTCCATGTAAGTTACCAAATCCCAAACTATTGGGCAAATTCTTAGAGTTGTATTGTCAATGTGGCAATTCCCTGGGGTGGATGACTTCCCAAAGGATACAATAATGCATTTTTTTTTTTTGGAATTTAGTTTCAAACCATGATTTTGATACCAGTTATTTGTTTGAGACAAACCTTTCTGCAGGATAGATAAGTCATTGAGGGATTCAATGACTTCTCCTAGTTTGTAGTCATCTACAAACTTAGTCAGCCAGAGCCCTTAGATATTGACTTTTACTTCAGAAAAGTAGATGCTAAACAGGAGATATCCCACCACAGAACCCTGGGGGACTCCACCGGTGACTGTTCTCTTTGTGGAGATAATATCCCCTATTTTGATTGGCAATCCAGCAGGTGACAAAGGGATTTATTTCCACTTTATTTATCTTTTCTATTATTTTATTTCCAGTTTATTCATCTTTTCTATTATGCCTGATTAGGGAATTGTATCAAAAGCTTTGGCCAGGTCAAAGCATGTGGTATGTACAACTTTGCCTTCATCCATTTCTTTGGTGACCTAGTCCACCAGGTTAAGTATGAATGACCTTTCCTTGATGAATCCAAACTGAGATGGGTCTAGAATTTGGAGGTTCCCTATGTCCTGACTGATTAATTCTATGATAAATCTTTCCATGGATTTGCATATGAGGCTAGTCAGACTTACAGGTCTGTAATTACCTGGGTCTGTGGAAGATCCTCCCTTATGCAGGGGAATGGCTGCATCTGTTCTCCATTCACTTTGTACAAAACCTGTCTGGAGGCTAAGACTGAACAGTGTTGTTAGGGCTGTGGCTAAATCGTGCTTCATGCTATTTAAAATGGATCCAGGGATATTGTCAGGTCCCATCAGTACAGTATTTTTAGCTTTTGATAGCATTTTTAAGACTTGGTTTTGCATGATAGCTGAAGGTTACCTAGTTTTTAAGTATATCGAGGGTCAGACAGAGGAGAGAAAGGGGTAAAGTTATAGCTAAATTTATCAGTCAATAGGTTAGCTCTATCTTCACCCTCATTATAGATAACATTATTCATATTCAGCTCAAAGCGTCGCTGCAGTGTGTTTTTGAGATTATGAACATAACTAAAAATGTTTTGTGATTGTTTTTGGCTTGGGTAGCTATTTTAGCCACAAACCTGGCCTTGGTGGATTTTATTAAGCTCCTAAGTTGTTTGTTCATTTCATTGACAAGGGCTCTAACATTTTAGGAATTATTCTTCTTACTTTTGGTCAAAATAATTTTCCTTTCATTATAAAGCTTGTTGATTTTATGGTTCCATCATGTGGGTTTGTTTCTGGGGTTTGCCCTGCACTTGTTCCTATGAGGTACAGCTGCATCTGTGTAGCTGTTTACATGCTGGTGTAGTGTGGTGATGTACATTTCTGAGTATTCAGTGGAATCACCTTGGTTTGGTGGGAATTTGAAGTTTGCCAGTGTATCACTTACTAGTAGGTAGTTTGTCTTAAAAAAAGTTCTAATGGCACTTTGGATGGAAGGGATCTCTGGTTTCAGTTTTATCTCGAATGAGACCGCTTTATACTTGATGAACAGAGTTGCCACTTTACTACGTACACCCACACTGATGTATCTATTGTCCATTATTCTGTTTCCTACTGATAGCTGCTGTTATGAAAACCCTGCTAACTCAGGCTGTCACTAACAAAATGTGCAGGTTCATGTAACCAGCTCCAAAGAAACACCACCATTGTATTACCCTACAAAAAAAATCTGGCTGCCTGCACTGACTTGTGCAATCCTCCCTCTATCTGCTCTTGCCAACCCACCTAGACACCGACTTAACATAAGGGAATCTTACATTCAAGCACAGAAGGCTTCTTAATATTCCAAAGACCACCATTTATACTCATGATGGGGGAGGGGTGATCCTTTAGAAAGATTGTACTAGTAAGTCGGAATCACCTTCCAACAGACCTTAGAAATGAAAATAACTATCTCTATATAGAATTAGAACACCTAAATTTCATCTGTTCCTCTTGTCATATCAGGGAAGGTAGATAATAAGCAATAAATAATCCGCAGATCCTCTATGCAAGCTACAGTGACCAGATTCTGTGTACACCTCTAAACAGAGCTGGTTTTAGACTGTGTGGGGTTCAGAGGCCACTACTAAGCCTATGTCACCCCCAGAAACTTTCAAGGTCTGAATATTCTGTGATGCATTTTATCACTTTTTTTTTAGAAATGACTGTGAACTAAGCAACTGACAAGAGGGTCCAAACAACCTCCACCATACATTTACAGCCACATCTATGTACATTTCAGATGTTGGATTGTGATAAGAGGTTGGCCATGTAATGCATTTCACCTTTGTTTCAATCAAACAGTTGCCACACATTAAAATATTCCAAGTTGTTTCACACCAATCACAATAGTCTTGCATAAGTCAGAAAAGTAAAAAACAACAGCAGACATCTAGTTGTTTTTCTCCATTGGAAACCCAACCAATTATATGTACTCTGTCTATGCATTTTAGGTGTCAGGTTAAGTAGTTCATCTTACAACTCACAAATGCACATGATTCCTGCAAATCCAGATAGCAAAATGGAGCAAATAACAAGAGCTTGAATTACTTTCATCCAGCCAACCTCCAACCCTATAGCTCCTCAACCTCTTGCCTCCAAAAAGAATGGAGGACAAATCCATAAATAACCACGGACACTTTTTAAAATATTAGTACTGTTAACATGTTGAGCTGCCAGAATAAGAAACTGTGAAATAGCATGCATTTTCTGAAGCAAAGTCTACAACTCGAATTATTATCATTTGTTGGGTGTAATCCATCACATTTTCTCTCCTGATTGCCAATTTTACTCAGAATTTGGAGGCCAGAACAAAACTTTGAGCCAAAATCAGGGACATTGGAGAGATATCCCTAGCTCTCATCCAGCCATTATAATTAGGAGGTCTGACCGCCATAGACAAGTTGCCATACATTAAAGTATTTCAAATTGCTCCACACAAATCCATGAATACAGCAGAAAATATCTGGTTGATCACTGCCAGGATCATGGAAAAAAGTAATACTTACTGCTTCTGTCTCACATATAGGATTCTTCTCAATCATCCAGAATTCAGTAGAATGTCCTGACTCCCAAGAAGACGCCAAGCTGTAAAGCCAGATATTACAGTTTTATAATTCTTATTAAAAAAAATTCATCACATTGACTCAAACTCTCAATCATGTTAGAGTTATTGCTTTGTGTCTACCATTTGACCATTGCTAGTTTCTGATCTGTGATCTCGCAATGCTGAAGTCTTATATGATATTGCTTGACCTGAATGGTCAAATGGAGCACCTTCCCTAACCCTAAAATTCCATCTCATTCCATAAACTTGAAACTCCCCTCCCATTCCCTAATCCTAAAGCTCCCTTCATGCTCCATAACCCTAAAATCCCCCTCATGCTCCCTAAACTTTAATCCCCTTCCCAGTCATGACTCTAATGCACACTCCCACTGCCTCCCACTCCCTCCCTACTGCTGTCACACTTTCCTCACTCAAACTCAAATAATGTGACTTTGAGACAGCTGTGTTTGAGTGTTTGGGGCTTGAGCAGTTGTAGCAGAATCACACTTGGGTCTAAAATGTTGACTAATTTCATGATTTTTTTTTCAGTTCATGGTTAATGCTTCACATCATCAATAGGTTTTTACATGATGGACAGTAGTTTTCATTCAGTTGCTAAAAGGTTAACATTGAGTGGGTAAGGGGATTGGGCAGTAACAGACACTTTTTTTGTTCATTTGTTTTGTTTTTCAGTAACTAGGCAGTGATGTTCAGTGAGAGGGCAAAAGGTAAATGAATAAATCTAAGAATTTTGATTTCAGTTATAAGAGGTTTGTGTTATGTTCAGAGAGCAGGGCAGTGACCAACAGAGCACAATCCAACTGAAGTATAAGTACATTCATGCAGTTGCTCTTAGCCATTAATGGTGAGGACATTTACATCTTTGTAAATATTTTAATTGATTCAGAACTTTGTCAAATGTTTTTTTTTCAGTATATTACCTGAAAATTAAGATTGTTGGTCAAATTCAAGTCCAAGATATTTTTCAGTTATAACATAAGGATTTTATTTTAATGCCAGATGAGTCAGTGATGGAAGAAGCAGGCATATTAACAGTTTCTTTTGCTGTACTGAATAACTGTACTGTTTGATTTCTGTATTCACTATTGTGTCAGCTTTTTTTGACCAATAAATGAAAATATCACATTGCGTTAATAGCAAGAGACATTTTAAAACAAATGTACCTTTTTTTAATCTATATGTATTCCTAGAAAGCATAGAGATTTGCTTTGTTGCTCCACCTTGTCTTTAACACATCTCCTGCAACTTATTTGAATATCATTATATTAACATTAATGAGATTTATGGTATGATATATGTATTACTGTTCCCGATGTGTTATGTAATGCTTGCATAGTCAGCAGTTGTGAGGTGTCAAAGACTGTGCTAGCAGTAAAGACCACTGCAAATAAAATACATATATTTTGTCAATCCCAATTCATGAAATAGTAGTAGCATTTAGATTATGCCATAATTGGTGCATTAAAGATTTACTCAAAATGTGCATTAAGGAATTCAGATCATCACTGTGTGGAATATTTTTGAGTATGTCTTAACATCAACAGCAAATAGAACGTCATCTGATTTAAGAAGTACAATTTCTAAATTTCCAGACTATTTTGGTGTTCCTAGTGAATGCGGAAACGTAAATCAAGCTGAGTTATTCTTCTTTCATCAAATTTCAGTATAGTTTCTTTGAGAGGAACTTATTCCAGAACTGTAGACCTAAGTGATGGCTCACATTAATTTAATTTTATTTAATTTAAATTTGTTTACCAGGGTAGAACATTAATCAAATAATGACTAATTACAGGCTCAGCCCAGGTTATATCATAATGTATCAAAACAATACACAGTATATAACTAATAACGGTTTGAATTTATGAGTAAGTATAGACAATCTGACAAAGAATATATACATGTAGAAGATCTAACAAACCAAACAGATGTAGAGTTACATAACTGGAAGAAAAGGGAGGAAAGAGTTAAAGTTGGAGAAATAGAAGTGTCGGAGATATGGATAACAGTAGCTAGGTCAGGAAAGTTAACAGAGACAGGAAGATGAAAGAGGGGATTAGATAATGTTTTATGGGTGGAGAATAGTACAGGTGTGGTAAGCTGAATCACACTTTAGAATGAGTGAGTTAATCAGCTGGATCAGGTATAGGTATATATATATATATATATATATATATATATATATATATATATATATGGTAAAAACACTACTCCATTGAATATATCAGTTTATGTGACATCATTTAGAAGGACAGTTGCATTCAAACTGTTTTATTAAGTATTCTTTGACCTGTAGCCTGCACAGAGAGTACTTTGTGTGATCACTTAAGTCAATAGGAGGAGACTGACATAGTTTTTGGGGTTAGTACACAAAAGCAATCACTAACAGAATGCAGTCTGAGAGAAGGGGTTTGTAGAGAGCAACCAGCTTTGGCTTGGCTTTTTATAGGTTCATAGGTAAGTACTAGGCTAGCTGCCCTTACATGCCATTTTAAGCCCAGCTGATTTCCCTTTTTGTGCTCAAAATTACCTATCCCATTTGGTTAGAAATTGGCCTTACCCATCCCATGGTCAATTTTATACACACACACACAAACACACACACACACACACATATATATATATATATATATATATTTGTATATATCTTTATCTATATATTTATATATATAGCTATATCCATCTCTCACTCTCTCTCTCTCTCTCTATATATATATATATATATATATATATATATATATAAAATACTCCTAATTAGAATAACTGGGGTCATATAAATAAATTGAGGGGACCCATATATGAGATAAAGAATTTAGGAGCGACATCTTTCCATTAATAGTACAGAGGGCAGTCCTGGAGCAAATTTTCTGTTTCCCATCCATTTTTTAGTGTGTATGTTTGAGAGTCAGTAAAAAGTTTAGAAGAGAGAGGGGGGAAGAGTGTCATGTTTGAGTATTTTTAAAAATAGGAAACAAAGAAGAAGATTTGTTCTTGTCTGTACTGGAAGCCACTCAGCCTTTGAACGAGTAAGGCAGTGGTATTTATTTCATGGTCAGTTAGCTATGAATTGATATATTTTATTAGAGAGGGTCTGAAGGGTGGCAGTGATTTTGACAGAGGCCAATGCAAACAAGAGGAGACCATATTCAAGTTGGGCAAAGAGGATGCCTTTTTCTGTGGAAGCCCTTGTTAGATGTGTGAGGAACTGAGAAAATTTGCTGGCCCAGAGGAGTAGGCTGTTGATCTTGGCTCTCAACTTTTTCATATGCTCATGGACGCTTAGATCCTCAAACATCTAAAGAAGGTGGTGGTTTTAATGGGATTGTTAACACAGTCAAGGATATTAAGAGGTTGGGAGAATTTTGGATAATCTTTTATGGGCACCAAATAACATGGACTTTGTCTTTTTTTACATTCAGCAGTAGTTTGTTGGAGTTTAGCTAGTGCTTTAGCTGAAGAAGGTGCTTTTGAAGTTGAGTTCCAATTGTATGATGATAGGTATCAGACCTATAGATAACCATATCATCTGCATAAGGAAGTAGTAGTAGGTGTGTCGGGTCTATTAAAAGTTTGTTGATGAAGATTAAGAACAGAAGATCATAATGAATCAAATCTAAGAAAATCTATGGTATGATCCAAGTTATACTCAATAGAAGGAATATATAATTACTGACCATAGGGTGGATAAGACCAGTCAATAACAAAATGGGATAGGTTATTTTAAGCAGAGAAATGGAAACTGGATAGGCTTACAATGGTCCACAGCAGCAGCTATCCAAGTATTTATCAATGGATATGAATCTATAACAGGTGCTAGAATGGAGTCGTGTGGGACTCCAGAGTGAATGAGGGAACTGTTGAAAAGATTAGGTCCTATCTTTATCTGGAATGAATGGTTTAGATCAGGCAGATCAACAATAAAAATAGTTATGATACTTAACAACTCATGTTCATACCCAGTACAATTTATGCAATACAAAGTCAATCATAGAAACTATTAGGTGCATATTGCATTTTTAAGGGTTGGATCTTGGGAAAACAATATGCAGCTATTTGCTTCATTTACCAGTAAAAACAAAGAGTTATTCGATGAGGTAATTTTTGAGTGCAGTAAAAGTTATCTTGTTTGCTATGCTTAATGCATAAACTTGTCAGTATTTTATACTGGAAATATGATTTGCTCTTTTAAAGAATGGACTAGAAAGCACATTAATATATCACACAAAATGAGTAAATTTTAGTATTACCTAAGAATGTTGAGAAAATAGGCAAAACATTAACTTTTATTTGCTTTAAATGTTTGGGACTGTCTTCATTCATTCATCCATTCATTTATTCCATTTAACTGGGATAACTCATCTGGGCAGATAGATGTCCCTTTTCAGCAGAGTCCAAGGGAAAAAAGCTCCAGATTTACAATACAAAAAAAATAAGTTACTTATACAATGTAAAACAAGGAAGTATGACATACAATATATAGGAATACAATAGTTGTGCAAACATAAGGGCAAAATAAAAGATGGTGATACTGAAAATAGTTAATATATTATTGCAGTAAAAGACCTGCAAATAACTGAGGCTGAACTCTTATCACAGTTATTTTATATTATTTCTTCAGCATACAACTTCTTTCTAAAATACAAAGTTATTTATTGTTGTTATGCATGCTTAATGTTACCATGCTAGTAATTCTATGCATTGCTTGTTTAAGGTATTTCTTTCAAAACAGGTTTGATGAGTGAGTCATAACTGAATTAATATCAACAACAACAAAATACTAACATGAGACACTGACATTTTAATGAACTCCTTGGCATTTCAGGCTTCAAGGGACTACATTTATTTATTTATATTTGCTTACAGGAAATTGATTTGATTATGTTTCACTATAATGCAGACCTTTCTTCACCATCTATTATTTTGCTTAATTCTATTAAAAAGACTGATTTGTAAGTTGTATTTGTTTAGTTGCTACCTGCAGATGAATCCTTTGGCTTTATGCTTCAGTAATGGTACCATTGGCAAACACCTGGATTATATGTACAATGGGGATAAGGAAGATGATAGCACACCTCCCAGGGGAGATGCAAACATTCACTTGTATACTTAAAACCTGCAATAGACCAACTCACCCAGTGAAAAGCCCTTTTCATTGCCAACCAATCTATTCCAGATGGCAGCACAATCCTGACCTCCAGTCATTGTCTGCGTGGTTTTGCATGTTCCTTACCTGAGTGCATAGTTCTAGTCCAGGCATGTTAGTTTCTACTTAGCTCTCAAAACACATGCTACTTGATTGGTTATACTAAACTGTCCAGATATATGCTGTAATCGCCCTTGACCTTGAGCCTCACTTCATGGCAGAAAAAAAGGTTCATGAAGGTTCAAATGATTTATATGATCAGCAAAGAAATACACGCAAAAAAAATAAAATAACTTAAGAAATCTGACAAATTGTGTTTTCTGGTTCAATGAAAAACCCTAAGTTTTGCTTTCGAAAGATGTAATAAAGCTGGAACTAAAGTGAACTTTATTTTGGCTAAATAGTTATGTTTTTGTGGTGCCATATATAATATCTGCTTGCAAGGCCACAGTGTTTAGGTAGTTATTTTGATCATCACTAAAACTTGGGCACTTTTCAGTGAGTTTTAATGTAGATGGCATTAAAAGAGAAGCAGTAAATTTGGTATAATTTCAGAAGTTTAACAAGAAATAAACTGATGACAGTTTATTGACTACCATACAGGTCAATCTGCATCCTACTATTGTAGATGTAATATTCTGTTTAGTAAAAGCATTAGCATGTCTTACTTTGGACAATCCAAAGTGTCTGTAAATTAAAAGCAAATGTCCCAGCAGCAAGATATCTGAACTAAACCATGGAAATAGAAACTCCCCTAACAATGGAAAATCCTCACTTTCCTCAGAAAGGGAACCAAATGTTTTTCTAGCAAATTTTAATAAAAATTAGCACCAGTTCTGTGGTATTGAGTGATAAAACCCTACTAACATCCCAGATCACTGAACTTCAAATAGTGGTTGGGACACTGGGTGGCTCAGGCAATGGAAGATGGCAGTGAGCACCTGGTTCCAGTTCCCCCATCCTGGGGGGGGTGGGCAGATGAATGTTTCAGTCAACCAATTTCCACTTTACAAATACAGGCTGATATGGCACCAAAAACATTCCAACCCAGGGATGGTTGTCCTCATCAAAGACAGGGAGTAAGCTTCAAACACCTCATACCACATTACTCATGTATGCTAACTCTACCCTACCTTTGCACCTAACCCTAACCCTACATATTATGCTACAAAATGCTCTTTCCCTAACAGTGTCATTAAATAAGATACTCCCACACACTGCAAACACAAAGTATACATGTATAAAGTATCAGTCCCCTTCCCTACCATTCCTTACTCTTACTCTAACCATAACTCACAAATACTCTCACATGGTTAAGGTGTTTGCCTTACAAACATAAGGTGCAGGGTTTGAGTCTCACAAGGGATAATTTGCTGGGCTTAAAATGGCTTGCAAGGGCAGTTAGCCTAGTACTAATCTATGGTGGGGGTTGACATAATGGTTCAGGTGTTTACCTTACAAACACAAGGTCCAGGGTTTGATTCTCAGGTGGGGTAAATGGCTAGGCTTAAATGGCCCACAAAGGAGGTTAGCCTAGTATTAACCTATGAACCTATAAACCTATACAGACACATCCTGAGTGCCAAATCATTCAGGATAGCCTAATGTTTCAGCCAGAGCTGTAGTTGGCTGATTTGGTGTCCATGCTGTTCCCTGATATTACACCTCTCAACATTAAAAAAAGGTCACTCCACCCTTCTTCCCTTCTATCCATAGGAATACTCTGCAAAAAAAATCCTAAGGTGGAGTGCCAGGACCCTAACACCATCATGCTATACATGAGAGAGAAAAAAAAAAACAAGGTGCTCCTTCCCTCCTAAAGAGGAGTGCCCTCCTGCTCCACTGCTTGCCCTCATATTTATGTGAGGAGCAAAAATTAAAAAAAAAAATAGATTTGCCAAAACACACACCCCTGGCACCTTCTACCTGGGATGACTATCACTTCCACACATTGTGAGCAGTGCTTCTGGTTTCAGCAGTCAGCTTACTCACTTTCAATATTCAGAATTCACAGTTAATAGCTTAGCTTCTCAGTAGACCACTTATGATCTATTGACAAGCACTGTATAAATATATATGTATGTATATATTGGTCTACTTCATAACACTGAAATTTCATAAGGTTGAATTTCATAACATTGAGACCATTAACATCGAAAATTCAAAACACTGAAAACACAGAACATTGAAAGTGTGCTTCATAACACTGAAAACTACATTGCACAAGTAAATATCACCTCCACCTACAACACCACCTAACTAACAAACACACTTTTGCAAGCCCCCCTGCACCCCCCATGTGGGGCGCTCTGCCCCCTATCCTCCCCCCGTAAATGAAATATACCAACTCCAAGATCGCACTACAGTGGAAAAGTTAATTTCCTAACCTTATGGGGGTGTAGGGAGCGAGCCCCCCACATGGGAGGTATGGGGGGGCTTGCCCCCCAGCAGAAACATAGTAGAAAGTGGTGTTTGTTAGTTAGATGTTATTATAGGTGAAGAGGATGTTATTTACATATGCATTGTAGTTTTCAGTGTTACGAAGCACACTTTCAATGTTCTGAGTTTCAATGTTATGAAATTCAACATTATGAAGTAGACCCATATATATATATATATATATATATATATATATATATATATATATATATATATATATATACACACACACATTCATATTCATGCATAGTTGTAATACTCATTTGGTTAAAAAGTTTCTGTGGTTGTAAAAATAAGAATGCACAAATGAGTGATTGCTCATTTGTATGAATGACTTATGGTTGAGTTTAGTTTCATACAGTGTGCAGAAAAATGAATGTCTGAATGAAAAGTGGTGCTTGTGAAGGTGTGCAAGTCTGTGTTATAGCAGTTCTTGTGAAGATGCAAGTGTTCACAGGTTAGGGTTAGGTTAGGGACAGAGTCAGTATTATGCATGTTTTATTTTTTGTGTGTTCTGTGTCCTTTTGTCTTATGTAGTGGTACTGTTAGGGAAATGGATTTTAGTAACATAATGTGTTGGATCAGGGTTAGTGGGAGTTAGGGTTACGGATTACTGTTTGGGTTAGCATACATGAGTAAGACAGTGCAGGGGGATGTTACTAAAAACTCATTCCCTACAATACCACTACCAAGACAACACTTGATCTCAGTTTTGTAGCTTAGGTTTATTCATACAGGGCTTTTTTAATGTTTTGTGATTTGCTCTTAATAGTCATTCATTGTTTTATAATTATCTTTTTATATTCAAGCATTTGTGATTCTGTCTTTTGAGTTTTCAGTCTTTCGTGATAAAATATATATATAGTTATGAAAAAAGCTGTTATGGAAAGCATACTGCTTTGCAATTAATTCCTGAATTTTGATTTCGACCAGGTTGTTGTTTTTCTTTCGGCTTTTCCCGGTTAGGGGTCACCACAGCGGAACTCCGGTCCGCTAATGATTGGCAGTCGATTTTTATGGTGCCGAGGTGCCAGCCCGACGCCCAACCTTCAACGAAGGCACGCCCATTCAAGTATGTCTTTCGAACTAAAATGTTTTATTTCTTTTTTGGAATTATATGAAATAAAACTAACTTCTCTGACCAGTCTATTGAATAAAAAAAAAAATCCTTCTAGGTTAGTCAGCCTTATCTCACAGTTAGTTTTCTCTCACTTTTTTTTTAATTTCTCCAAGTCTTTTGGGTTTCTAATACCATAACAGGAATGGACCCCATTCCTAAGTCAAAGTACGATTAAAGCTCATGACATTAGTTTTGTGTCAATCTTTGATGTCAGCCAGAAGTACTCATCGCAGCACCTGCAATGTGCCCAGTAATGACTCCTCCTGCAATTCATACAGAGTTACATGTACTGGTAACATATCTAAATACGACTGCAGATTCTTTTTTATAAGACCCATTGCTCCTACTACTATTGGAACTGTCTGGGTATCTTTCTTCCACATTGCTTTCATTTCTGCCTGAAAAATCCTGATATTTTATGATTTTGTGTCTCTCTGTACACAAGACACTGTAGTCACTGGGTGTGGCAATTTCAATGATCAATGCTACTTTTATCTCCTTTTCATTGACTACTATATCTGGTTTTCTAGCATCTATCTTTTGAACTGTTGGTCATGGGTGATCCCATGTAATGTAGACTTCATCATTTTCTGTAATGCTTTGTGGTTCATGTTTCCACTGTTTTTCATCCACGTCAGTACCACAATGTTTGCACAATCCCCCGTGCAACAGTCTTGACACATTATTATGCCTTTGAGTATACAGTCCTTCTGTCATTAGTATGTCACAATAAATACTGGGTTTAGTCATGGTCTGCTGTTATTGTCAGTGAGGAGTTCATATGGTCTCTGTGTGTGTGTGTGTGTGCTTGAGTTCCTTTGTGTCCACCAGCAGTTTCTTTATTGCATTCATGCAAGTTCAGTATGTGTTTTGGAATGCATCAACAACACGAGAAAAAATTCAGTGTTCCAAATGGGCAGTGAGCATAGGCCATCAGAACACCATTCTTTTACACTATGCTATACCACTGGAGGAACTCCAGACTTGCTTTTCCTTAATCACATTATTTTTCCTAGTGTATAACCCAATGGCAACATTTAATTTAAAAGTGACCTTAGAAGATAACAACAGCACATTGGCTGAAGATTAGAAATATCACACTGTGAATCCTATATAAAGCCCTACTAAAAAGTGCTGGAAAAACAAATTATTTACATAAAAAACAGGCACCCAAAACAAGGACACTTGCTTGTCTAATGGATGGCCACATCACTACATCCACTTCAGAAAAAAAAAACAAATAGTACTAAACATTTAATTTATCTTAACCTAGAACTCCTTAAATTCCACACACTCACAAACAGATGCACACATGCACTTGTGGATATAGATGCACTATATTCATGGCTGAAATAAAACCCACTTCCAATTTTGTTTTAGTTAATGTGGGCAAGACTAATAGGTCGTTGCGAGAGAGGATCAGAGACCACATTTACTGTACTAATAAGGGCCATGAATATAGTGCCGTTGCTAAGCATACCTTGAGTATGGGGGAGAAACATGTATTCTTGTTTCAAATTTTACATGTTCAGCAAGAGAACATTAGGTTAGGGGACATCACCACTGAAACTGAGAAATCCGAGCAACAGTGGATCCTTAGGTTAGGTGCCCATAGGGGTAGAGGTTTAAATGAAACTGTTTCCTTGAAGCCTATGCTGAAACGTAGGAAACTCAAACATTGTCCATTTTTCATCACTATCTATTTATTTATCTATTTATTTTTACATTCTTGTTATTTATATATCCTTGCTGTTCTTCACGGATATGTTTTTTGAGTTGCATTTTACAACAAGAATATATCTTGTATTTATTTAGATTATTTAGATTTTTAAGTGTAGTTTCATAATAGGGAATGTTTTAACGGATTAATTGATTTGAATGTTAATTGAATAATGAATCTAATTATATGTATTTAAGGTGACTAAATTCAATGCATTCTACATTGCCTGAGGAAGCGGAGTGTCACATCTGCGAAAGTGCTCACATTTTAATAAATTTGTTGTTTTATTTGGTCGTTGGATTATATTCTTTACATTCAAGTGCTTGGTGATTGATGGACTTGTTTCCTATCCTCTGTCTCCGAACTGGGTATTTTCTTTGATATATATATATATATATATATATATATATATATATATATATATATACACACACACACACATAGGTTTACCAGTACAATATTGAATGCACAATACTGGGACTGTAGTATGGAAGATCAAAACTCAAGGCCACAATGTCTAACAATGTTGAATACCAAATTGCCTTAACTATACATAGTGAAGTCAGACATCAATAACAGAGGATTTTTAGCTCTTTACTTCCATGCAAATAAAAACATATTTTCTTTTGTTTTTGTTTTTAGTTTTCTTTTGTTTTTTGCACTTGTGTTAATTCTTGAATAAAAGAGGCAAAAAAGAACCATTGTCTTTTAAATTGTGTGTATAAGCAAGCACCCCCCCACACACACACACACAAATACAGAAAAATGCACACACATAGGTATGTATATAGTTAGTGCATCTGATTTAAATTAGTAACAGTGGATTCTTTAGCTCCATACAAAGAACGCCTTGTGAAATCAATACCATCCTAGTCTTTTCTAGTACATTGTCAAGCTGTCTCTTAAACTAGTAAAGTCTCCCCTTCATCCAAAAATCTGCAAAAGACCTAATAAAAAGCAGGCAGTATGCAAAGCAGCTGTTTACATGTCCTAATTAATTCAAGCAGACATTTTCAGTGTTTTTAAAATATAAGACAGCCTCTTGAACCAAGGAAAATAACTCACTACTGACATCATCCTTGTAATTTAACATAAACACTGAATGATGTTTATATTAAATTACCAGGAAGATGTAAACATAAACATTAAATGATGTAAAATTTAATGACATACTACTAGAATAAACACTCACTTTTTTGTTTTTGCAAAGGAATCATACACTTTTATTTCTTTATTTCTTTATTAGTAGGATTAGAAAGTTCTATTCTACCAATAACCCTTTTCCATCTGTCTTTAAGGCAATCTTGTATAAATCACAATAGTGAGTATTGGACTACTCCTCATGTTGTTTAGAATCAAGTCTATTAAAAGTGCTGACATGCTAATAGCTCCCAACACACTTACATACTGCCATTTGCTTGAAAAGTCAGTGCTATAACTCCCACTAACCCAATCTTATTTAACTACTTCACCCTCCCAACACTTGACCCTGCAAATCTAAAACTCCCACCCAGTTCATAATTTTGTTCCCAAACCCTAAAGCTTCACTACTCTTCCCTAAACCTAAAATCCTTGAGTGCACCCAAATCTAAAACTCTACTCCGCTTCCCTAACTCTAAAGTCCCTGATTAATCTCTAAACCTAATACTCCAACACACCTCCCTAAACATAAATTCCTTTCCCTCTCCCTAAGCCTAAACACCCCTACTGTTCTCTAACCATAAACTACCTTCCCATTCCCTGACCCTAAAACTCTTTTCCCATTCCATAACCATAAAACTCCCTTCCTAGTCCCTAATCCTAAATCCACTTCCTGAATTCTGCCCTAATCTATGCTTCCATCCCTCTTCCCACACATTCCCCATGTATGTCATACTTACTTTGCTTGAAATCAAATAAAGTGTCTAGCTAAGGTTCATCAGCTGCTTCCTGAACTCATATTGGAGTTAAAGCACGAATGTCAGCCTGTACAACCTATAAGATGTTCGAGTCCCTAGCTTCAAGATAGTGGTCTTTGAGCACCTGGGAATCAAACATATGTAGTAGAACCACATGAGACTTTACTGTGTGTGTGTGTGTGTGTGTGTGTGTGTGTGTGTGTGTGTGTGTGTGTGTGTGTGTGTGTGTGTGTGTGTGTGTGTGTGTTTGTGTGCACGCGTGCATGTGTGTGCGTGTGTATGAGCATGCACTTGCACATAAACATTTGTACCCATGCATTTGAGTCATACCTGTCAACCCAAACACATTAAAAATAGGTACAAAGGCCCTAGAAAAGTAGGGGTACATCCATCCAAAAATCTGGACATCTAGTTAGCATAAAATCTGAAATCCAAACAGCACATAACTCTTCCTATTTTCAGTAGGGATGTAGAATACTACTCAGAAGCACGTAAAAAAACAGAGTAACAAAAGTGATGGAAAATATAAGCTTATTATCAAAAAGACAATGTAAAATCTATAGATATTAATGAACCAGTAGTAAAATTCTGCCACACAAGGTAATTTATTTTTACTTCTGAAAGAAAGGCGATTAAGACGTGTGCCCTTTTTCTTCAAATTATTGATGCCACTAGTATGTTGGTCATGTAGTGTGGCTTTCTGTCTACTATACAGCTTTAGAAATCAACTGTGATGACTGATGAGGCGATTCAGAAAATTGTTTTAAGAGGTAAATCAAGCCTAAAAATATGGAAAAAACTCCAAAAATAGGTATATGATCATGTGCAGAGCTAAATTAGTCCTGAAAATAGGAACATCCTTTAAAAAGGGACAGCTGAGAGGTCTGAATTGAGTGTTTCTGGTGGAGAGGAATCCATTTGCTTTAATACAGCACAGCAATGCAACATATATATATATTTGTCCTTTTGTATGGGGAAGTTATAATACTTTTTTTATTTAAGGTAAACTCAAAGACTTTTCTGATGTGTGCGGAAAGTTTCATGTGACACAATCTAAATGGAGCCAATGTGTATGGTAATGCAGAGAACTGATGCAAAACCTGAAGCCAACCGTAGATCCTGAAACCCATTTAACATAGCAAAACATTAAAAAGCAATGGAGATCTTGCTTTCTCAGTTGCTTTTGGCCACAGCTCTGATGTACTGCGTAGGCATGCGCAGTACATCAGAACTGCATGATCTGAGACAGCTGCGGAAGGGCAGCAAAGAGGCATTATACAATGCCATTATTTAAGAAAAGTAATTATTTATTTTCTTAAATAATGTCATAGTATAATAGCAATAACCCACGCCTGGGTGTGGGTAATCTGGATTACCCACGGTTGTCTTTGTTTGGTCCCTCGGGCTTCGCCCTCAGGACCAAACCACGCCAACCATGGGTAAATCCCGCATTACCCACACCCAGGCATGGGTTATTGCTATATTCCCTCTCCCGAGACCAGCAAGGGTGCCTCTCCCTTGTCCACTGAGGGACTGCAAGAGGTACACAGGATGTGGCTAACCCCTGGTCCACAGTGGCTGTAGGTATTACACCAGAGGGATTCGGGGTAAAAGATGACTTGTCTGAGGTATAACAAATGGCCACAGCAGAGTCACCAACCTGTGGCTGAGGCACATTCCTAGCCTGCTGTGGTGGTAAAGGCTGTTTTCTCAAGTTTTTTTTTTTTTTGTGGCTGGAAGAAGGACCGACCATGGAAATGACAATCTGTTTTATGGTCAGGCCAAAAATGGTGCCTCCTTCCCGGGGAAGACAATTAGCAAATGCCAGTAAAACTACCAATCCACAGAAGTTACTTTTTTTGACAGAAAAAAACACAGTAAAAAGCACTTTCAACTACTATGGCAGCCTCACAATGGAAAATATGTTATCTGTTTGTGTACACTACTTTAAAACTGACAGAAAAAAACAAGAACTCCGTTTAAAAGAATGTCACAGTCTCGAGACAGTCCATTAAAACACAACACTCCCAACTTTAAAATAGCTTTCCCGAAGAGGAAACTAATAAAACATCAGTACATATAAGAAAATGGATTTTTCCCCAAAGGGAACTTATCTGCCCAGTAAAGGAAAGCACAAGCCAACCGTAGATCCAGAAAAGTCTCAGAGGAGCGTACTCTTCAGCAGCAGTAAACCTCTGAAGGGCTTTGCACTCACACTTGTCGTTTAGTTAGTTCATCTCAAGCTGCTTGACAATTTGGGTGCATGGAAGGTGCCCTGAAGCTTTGGAAGCTGGCTGGCTGTTATGTCCTTGGCAGGATATAACTCATACAGCTAAAGCTACTGCATAAGTGAATCATACCTCTCAACTGTCCAGATTTCTGTCTCATATTTTTGGTCTGTTCCTCAAAAAATGCGTGTTTTTCTGGCAAATCACAGAGAACTCAAGTCACTAAATCATGACCTACATTTGAATTTCAGTCTCCGTAGCCTTCAGAAAATGTATTCTAACACAAAGCCAGTTATACTAGCAACTTTCTAAGTTTGTAAGAGCAATATTTAAAATGAGTCCCCTATTTTTGGGCCTTTGTGCCCCCATGATTTTAGCCTTTGTCCAGATTTCTTGTACTAAGAGACTGACAGGTATGGCAGTGATTGATACGAAGAACATCTTCTAGAATCCTATATGCTGTTTTCTCATTTTGAGTTTTAGTTTAATGCATGAGATTGTAAGATACTAAAAACAAAAATATTGTACTTTGCTGAATACTATGAATATAAATATATGCAGTCCCATTAACTGAATCAATACAAAATGACTTGTATTCCATGTAAGTGTCTGTATTACACAGCAGATCCTCAGAGAGAACGACTTTTGATTTTAAATCCTATATTTTCAGTGGAAAGTGTTTTTAAGACATGGTTCACATTCTCTTTCTGTTTCTTCACCAATGACATTTGAGAAAACTCTATGGGAGTTCTGTGTTTCACTGTAGTACTAAATACCATTTATAAACTTTGCAGTGTAGTTCCTGTCCTTGTTAGGAAAATAAGATTGTTGGCACAATTATTTAAACTCTACAGTGAAATTATACAAGGTTCAGTTTTCCAGAAATTATTTAATTTAAAAGATCACAGCCTACATCCAGTACATGGTAGTTAGGAATGCGGACGGAGTTTGTTGAAAGATCTCTGCAGATTAAACAGTAAAAGAAACGGAACTATTAGCTGTGAATCTGCTGCTGAAAATTTAAGTTCTGTACTCTCTGTAGAAGGAAGGCAATGCAGTCTAGCATTTGCATTAGAGACTGAAAATAAGAAAATGTAGTTTAACATCTAGTGTAATACTCATACAATCTTCAACAAACCACCTGAGTGCAGAGGGTCACTGTTTCAGGTTACAGTGCAAAGAAAAGACACAGTTCAACAGTATGCAGAATTTATTTCAGTTGGATTATGTAAGGTGCAGAAATGACAGAAATGTTTGTTTTGTATTAGGTATGGAGGTGTTTCTGCAAGTCAGTAACAACCTCTAAATCTAGAAAACTTTCATATAAGATGCTTCTGCTTTGCAGTTCATAGTTAATGAACAAGAAGCACCTTGGTGAGCAAACTTCAAGGAGGGTGAATGTGTAGCAAGTTCCCCTCCCCCGCTCTAGTCTAAAGTGCCATGGCAATATCAAGTGCCAGGAATTTCTGGAATGTTGAAGCACTCTGCTGTGATAAAGTTTGCTTTGTTCCCTTGGTGACTTGACTCATTGAAACAAGTGACTCCCCTGAAGGCTTAATAGTACACAGTTTAATTAATAAAGCAAGGGCATCTCAAGCAGAAAAGTAGGTAAATTCAGTACTGCTGTGACCTCATGTAACTGGGATCCATGTTAAATGTACAAAAATGGATGATACAATACAAATAAGTGAAGTCACACTTGCTGAGTGTATTTACCATGACAATCTCTCAAACCCATTACACTGGGTCACAAAACAGGGATTTTGTCTGCAAACCATAAAAATCAGTTTTACACAGATGAGTGCTTTCTGCCTTCTTTGTTCTGAGAATAAGCTGTTCATTAATCAATGAAAACAAGAGACTTGGCAATCATATAAAACTTCTGAATTCCATGTAAATTTGAAATTATATTCAAACACAAGACGTCACCAAAAACAAATAAGACACCAGTCTTCAGCAGAACAGTTCAGATATGAGTATACTTGAATTTTGCTTCTGTTTTTCTTTTGTTTCAGACAAAATACCCACAATCAATTCTTTCATCTTTACTAGCATGAATAAAAACATGAGGGCAATCAATGAAAATTAAAAAAAAAATGCAGTTATACTTTTAGGAGTACTACAACTATTACAGGGATTCATAGATGATTAGCACACTTCATTGTGCAAATTAAAGTAGGTAGAGGCCACGTGCAGGGTGTGGGTGATTCTAAGACGCAAAAGTGTGACTGCACAATGGTCATAACAGCCGGGGCTGGCCTTTGGTCAACTGGTGCCCTAGGCAAAAGGGCTCCAAAGCACCCGCCACACCAGCCAGTGCCCCCATCCTGGTCTACCTACACCATCCAGATTACTTTTTTCCTTCATTTTTCTCACAGTTTGTCTTACCCTTCAGTTTTTCTGTCTTCATCCAACACATTTTAAGGAAACCATTTGTTTACTACAAAAAAATAAAAAAATGAATACTGGAAAAGCGCCCATGCCAGAGCAACGCCCTAGCCGGCCACCTAGTTGGCCTACGCCTAAGGCCAGCTATGACAACAGCACATTATGTGGTGCATCTAATAAGACTTGGTATAATGGTTAAGGTATTTATCCAACAAGTACAAGATACAGGGTATGATTCTGACTTTGGTAGCATGGCTAGGCTTATAAAGGCCCCCCTGGGTTCATTAGCCTAGCAACCACTTAGGTTTATAGGTTCATAGGTATTTACTAGGCTAATGACCACAAGGGCCTTTTTAAGCCTAGCAATGCATCCAAAATCTCTGACAAGTTCTGATACCCTTGATAAGTGTAAGCATGGGCCTGGGAGATAAACCAGGTTACCAGTATCCATTAGAGTCATAGGTGCCGAACGAGGGATGAATATCTGGTCTCCCATCCAATTGTCCAAGTTGCACTTGAATTGGGTTAGGGAGGAACTCTGCTTCACATGGATGGGGAACCTGTTCCATAGATGGGGTAGTCTCTGGGATACATACCTATCTCTCCAGCAGGTCCTATTTATATCACAGGCAAGGTTTAAGTCTTTAGAACGGATAATTCTGGTGCTGTTTGTTTTGTGGATATGTAGGAGGTCCATCAGAGTGGGGTCTGGCAATGCCCATTATGCCAAGCATAGATCTCCCCTCAAAAGCCTGTAGGAGACAGGATACAGGGATATGGCTTTGAGGCAGACTGCACAGGACATATTACTTATGGCCTGTATTCTTTTAGTGAGGAACCGCTGTGGACGTTCCAGTTGTTGGATATGCTTGGTTAGGTACATACCAAAGGGGGCATTGTACTCAATGATAGGGCTGATGAATGCTGAATACAGTGAAACAATGACTTCCTTGGACTTAGATGCCATAACTTAGATACTTATCAACAAGGACACAGGTGACCTTCCAATGGTAGAGCTTGCTTATTAAACCCGGTGGACTTCTTTGAGAATGTCACCAAAGCCCTGGATGAGGACAAAGCAGTACATACTGCCTATCTTGATTTAGCTAAGGCGTTTGACATAATCCCCCACTCAGGGATCATTGAGAAACTCTCCCAGCTGGAGATTAACCCATACATCACTAGATGGGTAGCCAACTGGCTCACTGACAGAATGCACACTGTAAAGCTTTTGAAGATATGGAAAGCACACTGTCAGAGTAGGAGTCCACCTTCACCAGTAGACCAGTTACCAGTGAGGTACCACAAGGATCTATGCTGGGCCCTCTGCTGTTTGGAATCTATTTCTCTGAGGTCCAGGTGAAAGTCGATGGCCTGTGGCTTCCAAAGTCTGCAGATGACTGCAAACTGGGTGCAATCATTGAGTCCCCCAACAATGTAAATGTCAGAAGAAAAATTCAAGTGAGTCACATCTGCCTCAGGTGATGAAAATTTCCTTTATTAACTGCTAACCAGATTACAGCAACATGTTGGCCAAGATGATCTCAATCTGATCAGCTTGTTTACTGACATCAACTTTTATACTTTCCTGTTACCAGCCAAAATAGCTTTTGTTACATTTCTGACAGTTGACAGTTGGCTATGAAAAACATCTAGGATCACAAATTACCTCAGAAAAGAATGTTTTACCTCAAAACTACAGCTAGTGTAGAATGTTTACCTCAAAACCACAGTTAGTACAGAATGTTCAAAAAGGTACAGAATACTTAGTTCAACAGTGGTAGCTGGAATTTTCCAGGACAGACAGCTTGCCTCAGTAAATTAACTGTTACTCAGCCGTGCATCTTTTTACCAAGCTTTCATTTAATTGCAGTTAGCTTTCTTTATTCAGAAGTATAGAAAACAGATGTTATTCAAGTTCATAAGCAAACTACATCTATCATAGATAAAACCCATCTTTAATAAACATGGTTCAATGACCTTTTCTTACTAACACTTCAGCAAATAGCATATTCATTTTGCTAGATGGGAGAAAGAGACAAATAACAGTATGTTTTAAAACTTTTTCTCTTAACATTTCCCCCCTCAAAACACTTTTATTTGTCTTTTTATTTCAGCAATATATGGTAAAAACTAAGTTTTTCTTTGCATACATTACTTCATTTGCAAGACAAACTTTTAAATTTCAAAAAACATTTGCAAAAAGTCACATTTCAATGTATTCACTTTCACCAGTCTGTTGCAACTGCTGGTACATCGTCTTCATAACAGCAGTATCAACCAGTCTTTGTAGAAGACCTCTGATACAGGGTATACAACAGCAACCACATACCACCACGATAGCCACAGCAACTCCGACGGACACCAGGAAACTGCTGATGAGATGACTCCATTTTCCAAACCATGCTTGTAGAAAGTCTGTGAAGGGATTATTTACCCCAAAGTTCTCTGCCAATTCTTCGGATAACATCTCCAAACCTTTCAAAGCTCGAGTGATGCTCCCATCAGGGGCAGTGTTATTCAGAATATATGTACAACAGAAAGTCCCAAACATCCTGCAAACTCCTCCTTCTTTGGCCAGGAGCATATCCAATGCAATTCGATTCTGCCATGCCACCTGCGAAGTGGCCTCCAGTTGTTCACACCTAAAAACGACATAATCTCCCACTTAGTCATAGGCATAGGTGCTTCAAGAATTGCTTGTTGTCGTTTATTTTCCAATTGTCTACCTTCCTGCGAGACTAAATAACCCAAGTACTTTACTTGTGTTTTCCACAATTGTAACTTCTCTTTATTTACTTTATGTCCTTGCTCAGCTAAAAAACTAAGGAGGGCAAGGGTATCCCTTTTACAACTTTCCTGCATGGGTGAGGCCAATAAAATATCATCTACGTACAACAGGACCTGGCTTCCCTCTGGGGGAAAAAACTGAACTAAATTTGCAGCCATTTCTTGTGTGAATATTGTTGGACTCTCACAATAACCCTGTGGCAATCTGGTGTATGTGTATCTTTTACCTTGGAAAGTGAATGCAAACCAAAATCTACTCTCCTTGTGTAGTGGTATGGAGAAAAAGGCATTGCTTATATCTATGACAGAAAAATATCTGTGCTGAGGTAGTAAATCATTATGTAATGTATAGGGGTCAGGGACCACCGGTGCTCTTGGGATCACAGCTGAATTAACTGCTTGTAAATCCTGAACCAGCCTCCATGATCCATCTGGTTTCTTTACAGGAAACAACGGAGTATTGCAGGGTGAATCTGAGCATTCAACAAGAATTCCTACCTGTTTTAGCTGCTCGATAACTGGCTTAATTCCTTCCTCCACTTGTTTACTTAACGGGTATTGGTGCTTACGAGGTCTAAAACCTGACTTTGCAGTTATACAAACTTCACCTGCTGTTTTCATCAGTCCCACATCCCCTTTACCTTTTGACCATAAATCTACAGGTAAGGCACTTAACGCACTATCTTCCTCTTGAGTTAGGAGGATTTGTCATGCCACTTCTACTTTGTCATCCCTAAAGTGCACGCTTGATCGTGCCCAAGTCACCCAATTTAATCTTTGTACCTGGATCTGTTGATCTTTTAACTGACTTTCAGACATTGTGTCCCAAATCGTTACCTTTTTTGCCAACTCTACCCAATGTGTCCCCACTGCTTTAGTAACCGAAACATGCGGTCTATAACTTGAGCGATATAAAGAACTCATTTCCTTAGTCAAAGTACAGGTTACTACTGTATTACCTTGCGTATCCCAAAACATATCATTCAAAATTATCCTTGCACACTTGTGCTTAAAGAATTCTTTTTCAAATTCTTTATCCGGACCAAGGGCCTTATAGAACATTGTACAATGTAAGTGCGTCGCAACCTGCGGTGACCCGCTCCTAGATTTACTTAGAGCTAGATTGATCAACTCTGTATCAATCCTCCCCGGGCCATCTGAAATCAAGTCTAGGCTATACCAGTAAAACAAGTCTTGTACTCCCTGTACTACTAAGCCATCCGCTAACCTTTTTGCCTCAATACCTTTAGGTGTGGGAATTGCCGCTATTCCAAACACATGCATCAAATCTCTTTCCAACAAATTAACTGGACAAACTTTTGATATAATTACCCTACACCTAACAGTTTGGTTTGTTTGCGGATCTGTGAACAGTAGAGGATGAGACAGTGGTTCCTTATAAATTTTCCCGTTTGCAGCTTTTACAGGGACAAACTCATCTGTTTCGCAGTTCGGAGGCAGAACTGCTGGACCCAAAAGTGTACACGATGCACCTGAATCACATAAAAACTCCACTTTCTGTCCTTCAACCAAAAACTCTATCATGGGTTTCTGATCTAGATGCATAGCAATACCCAAATTTGCCAGGTTTATGACTTCACAGTTACAATCCCGCCCTTCCATTAGAGTGTTCTGACATTCATCGTAGAGAGTGTCTGCCTCTTCATTATCCCCATAATGAAGATGGCGCCTTTCTTTACTATCATATAGTCATGCGGAGCCCTTGTTCGTAAGCTGTGGGGGATGTTGCCACTCTTCACAGTCGGCAGCGAAGTGCCCACGTCTACCACATTTAAAACATTCTCCACGTTTTAAACTTTCCCTATAGGCTGAATGTCCACCCAGTTCATTTAACGTGTCCCATTGCAGGCCCCCACATTTTTTTACGCCACCGTGGCGCCCTTGCCCCCTTTGGTCCTGTACTAAGAATATACCACCATCATCCCCTACTGCCAACACTTGTACTTTCTTTTTCTTTTTTAGATTAAAATGTCGCTCAGCATGTCATGCATATTCAAACAAAGGCTGCAGTCTACATGTTCTGTGATCTACCATGTGCTTAGTAATAAAACTACTTATCGGAGCCTTACAACCTTTAAGGAAAGCATTTTTTAATTGCTGTTCATACGGACTATCATTAGTCTGATCCTGCAGAATCATCATTCCACAATGGTTATTGAACACTTTTGCAATCTTACAATATAGTGATCTACAGATTCATCATCATTTTGGAGGCACTGATTTATTACTGTCCAATCTGCTCTTGGACGCCACTTATCAGAAATTCTCTTTAACAGATCAGTGACCCGTGTATCTAACACCCCAGAATTATGCTTTAATGTAGTGCCGTCATCTGCCTTACATGTCCAAGTACCACAAACTAAGTGCCAATCTGGACCTAAGATTTGTCGCACTACTTGTTCTACTTCTAAACCATTTAGATGATAACTTAAACGCATACCAACTATGTCCTCAGAAAACTTTTGAAAATTAACCTTGGGATGAGGAATACCATCTGTAGCTCGTTTTATATCCTCTCTAGCCCAGGGATGATAAACTAAAATAGTTGGTTCTTGTCCAACATCTCCTGCTTGTGGGTTTGCAACTTGTATTAAGGGAAGAGCTTCTGAATGGTCAGAAAGTTTAATAGCCCATCGTCCTTGCCCTGCTGGTCCTGACCTTAACTGCATAGGTTGGTCTACCTGTTGCAAAGCAACTTTAGGTACTACGGGAATTTGTGGGTAAATTAGAGGGGTCACAACATTTCCTTGAGCAGCTAATAACCCACCCTGCTGTACAGATCCCACATCTTCAGACTGATATTGAGGAGGTTCCCCCGGTATGGCAGCAGCAATTTCACCATACGGTGGGGCGGTTGCCTGCCTTTGTACTGCACAAACTGTGTGCTCATCCTCCTTATCTAAAAATAAAGCTACTTTTTCACTTGGCACCAGTGATCCCTTTTGATTTATTTTCTCTTTTTCCTGACACTGTTTTCTTTTACAGCTCATTTATTTGCTTCTTCTAACCATTTTTGTGCTTGGGAAAATCCCAATTGTCTTTGCTTTTTAGTTCTAGTTCCTGCATCCTTTTTTAAATCTCTAACCAATTTTGCACAGGCATTCTTATTCAGTGTACCATCAAAACCATATTTCAACTTCCACTTTTTCAAAAATTTAACATTATTTTTGTTTAAACTTTTCATATACTTAGCATCAACATTTAAACAGGCATCACTCTCACACTTGCAGCAACTTGAACCCATGTTTTCCTAGATTTCTTATTTTAGGACTGTATATTTTAGGACTGCATCAAAATTATTTTTACAGGGCTTATTACAAAATGGGGCTATCTTAACGGGGATCCTAACAAAATAACAGGTAATCCTAACAAAATAATCTTAACAATTTTTCCTACCCACCCTTAACTAAAAATAAAACCCTTGTCGACAAGGTTAAATTAAATTAAAAGAAAATTGTTTTCATCCTACCTGAACCAGATGAGACTCCATTTCCCCTTTTTGGTTCGGAAACCGTCCCTCAGATAGGGATCAGAGAGCGGCCGGCCTCTTTCTAACGACAAATCAGTCGGAGGGCTTTCCGTCGAGGGAATCTTAAGATGAGAAGCCCTTACCTGCGCAGGTTTTTCAGTCTCTCTGTCGGTCTGATCCGTATCTTCGTAGAGGTTTCCGGTCCGAAGGACCAAAATGTCAGAAGAAAAATTTAAGTGAGTCACATCTACCTCAGGTGATGAAAGTTTCCTTTATTAACTGCTAACCAGATTACAGCAACATGTTGGCCAAGATGATCTCAATCTGATCAGCTTGTTTACTGACATCAACTTTTATACTTTCCTGTTACCAGCCAAAATAGCTTTTGTTACATTTCGGACAGTTGACTATGAAAAACATCTAGGATCACAAATTACCTCAGAAAAGAATGTTTTACCTCAAAACCACAGCTAGTGTAGAATGTTTCCCTCAAAACCACAGTTAGTACAGAATGTAAAAGGTACAGAATACTTAGTTCAACAGTGGTAGCTGGAATTTTCCAGGACACACAGCTTGCCGCAGTAAATTAACTCTTACTCAGCCGTGCATCCTTTTACCAAGCTATCATTTAACTGCAGTTAGCTTTCTTTATTCAGAAGTATAGAAAACAGATATTATTCAAGTTCATAAGCAAACTACATCTATCGTAGATAAAGCCCATCTTTAATAAACATGGTTCAATGACCTTTTCTTACCAACACTTCAGCAAATAGCATATTCATTTTGCTAGATGGGAGAAAGAGACAAATAACAGTATGTTTTAAAACTTTTTCTCTTAACAGTAAACATATTACAGAAGGGGCTGATGCAGACAGATGAATGGTGCCAAAGTCACAGACTAAAACTAAATGCAAACAAATGCCTAATTATCCCCTTTGGCAAAGAAGTAGCCCCTGCTAATTATGATATAGATCGCATCCCTCTAAACTCAACCCCAGTGGTATGAGACTTGGGAACAAAGGTTGATAGCTATATAAATTTCGATCACCATGTGTCCACAGTGATAAGGAAAGCCTTCTACATTGTGCATCTCATAAATAAGGGCATCGCATCTGTGACGATGTACGGTAGTGCCAGCTATGCCAGAGAGAGTAGGGCAGTGCATATGTAACATATGCCAGCATAGCTAGCTGGAGTTTTGTAAAGAATTATATGTCATTTGTATATCAAACTGATTTGTGCAGGTGCTTGTGTTGAAAATGTATTTGTAAAGCTGCTTGTGTTAAAAATGTACCAACAGTGGGCTCTGCTGGACAAAAAAGAAATACACCTGTATGTTGACAATTAGATAGGTGACCTAAATTCACCCCAGGGGTGGCACCTATGTCCCTCATGGACAGCGGTAGTAGGTGCTGATCACAGAATTGCTCTAACAATAACCATCTAACTATGGCCAGTTACGGTACATAGGTTTTTTACATGGCTAGGCTTATAAAGGTCATAGGGCCATTAGCCTAGTAACCTCCTACGAACCTTTGAACAAGGAAATGAGGAAGCTATAAAGCGAGTCACATGGACTACAAAAATTAATGAAACTTAATGGAGCGATTCGGATATGTATAAAATGGCAGCACTATACAGCAGCACATATCCATTTAAAAAAAAATGTTGGAGTACATCAGTAGCTACATTAATAATACCAGTTCAAGTACCACAGCAACAGGTGCTGGCAACCACCACAATGCCAGTGCCTGCAGTGTTATGTGCTATAGCCATCTGTGCTACCAGAAAAGGTACAGAGAGTGCCACACATTCTACCAGCTCATGGATCAACAGATTGTGAACTATTACTGAGTAGACAGTGATACTACACCCTAGTCAAGCTGTCACCCAGAAGTAGAATCAAGGAGGGTGCATGGTATGTCTATTCCTGTGGGAGAAAAGGCATGTGTAGCCTTAATCATCTTAGTTAGAGGAATCTTCCAGCAACCTACATTAAGGATACAGCAAGTATCAGCCTCATGAATCTAAAATAAATTCTTTGACATCATATTATTATATGTGGGGAAGGATATCTGGTTCCTCAAGGTAGTGGAGGAGAGAACCAACAGTATGTGGGCCTTTGATGATACAATCCATTTCCCTGAGGTCCTGAGAGCCATAGATTACACACGTTGCTACCAAGGCACCACCAGGTTCAGAGGGCCAGAGGTCCTGCAATACATCAACAGGAAAGACTTTCACTCCGTGAACTGCCACATGGTCTGTAATGTCCAGAGAATTATTTTTAGTCTGTGTGCCACCCAGGGAGCTCACATTTGTTGCTGCAAAGGTACTTTACCAAAAAGGACTCCTTTGTTAATTCTGGGAAGCTCCATATCTTCATAAGTTTTTCTGAAATTTCTCTATTTTGAAGTTGTACAGTTGAAAGCGTATTTGTGTAAAAATTGTTGAGATGCTTTGTAACACACTAACAAGAACCAGTTAGCATGGCAGTTATGATAATGAAGCCAGTTAGCACCACTGTCTGTGAAAATCTGCCTGAGTGCACTGAGCTATGAATACTGTCAGCATGAGCCACTGTGAAGGCTGCAGCCGTGTTCTAGCACTATGATGCAGAGAAAGACTAACATTGTTCTGCTTGTGAGAATCTGCCTGAGTGGCTATGGCTACTTCAGGAAGAGGGAATACAGAGCTTCAGCTTGGTATTCAGGCAGAACAGGATTTTCCTGTTCTTCCTACACAGGAACTTCACGGAGCATCTACTTGGCAGTTATGATGGCCCATTGTGGCAAGTGGTTTTCTGGCATGAACTGGTCAGAATGCTGACTTATGCCACTGGTACTGTATACTATAATATGTAATGCCAGTATCACTATGATGAACCTAAGCAGCAATATCATGACCTGCTTCACCAACTAGAGACATAGGTTCAGGAGAGGGAGACAGAAACATACTGTAAGTATTTTTTTTTTTTGCAGTACCATTACCTTTTACTGCTTTAACTGTTTTACACTTTATTAACTCAGTAGTATGTACTTTGGTTTGCAGCAGTACAGGAATGGCACTAGACAGGGTTATCTGCTGCAAAAGACAGGAACACATTTCTAAGCAGTGGGAAGTGTATGTGTTGTTACACTCCAGTTCACATCTGAACTTTTTTCTATTTTCATACATGTGTTTAATGATCTTTTCCATTCTGACATCTTACTGCAGATCCAGTTATGGAGGAGAAGAAGGAGAAGCAACAGGCCAGATCACCTTGGTCTCTGCCAGACATGGCATCTGGCACTGTGTCATTAGCTGCTAACAGGTCTCTCTGTCAGCAGGGAGGTAAAGGCTCCTCTCCTGGAAGTGACCTAAAGGAGTCAATCTTTCCCTATGTCTTTGCTTCTTAGGAGGGGAGGGTGAAGTTTTCTCTCCTGAAAAGAGCAGGGGAGGCTGGTCACTACAGAGATGTGTCAGCTACTGGACTTCTGTAGAAGTAACAAAAAACTAAGAACCTTAACTACACATGAGATGTATGTAAAAATACTGTAAAAGTCTAAACACTAGTGTAATAATAAATGTGGACTTTGTGACTACTTGCAGGTGATTTTTAATGTTTGGACTTCTGTACAAGCAACCAGCACATGTCCTCAGGCATCCAGGTGAGTGATACCTAGATTTGTTGCCTCTGGGCAAGACTGGCAGCCAAACATGCCAATACCTCATCCTTTCCCCATTCTAGTGTGCCCCCCATTTTGTGTCATACCCCATTCATTCTTTCGTGTCCAGCCCTTCCCATCAACACTTGTCTAGCCTTGCTTTGTCCATACCTGTGTTCTATGTTTGTCAGTCAGCCCCTGCTACCTGCCTTCCCCCATCCTATCCTCATCCATCAATAAGTATTTCCCCACCTACTCTTCTTATGAAAAAGTTACAAAAGGGTCTCTTTGCCATAAAAAATGGGCCTTTCTTCCCAATGTCATACCCTAAGATAACCTTTCTGTATTTACTTCTGCTTGTTGTTCTCTTTCCTACTTTGTTATCTAAACCAGTTCTTCTTCATTTATATGCAGAACAGAATCCGCTTTGCTATACACCCACATGTTTTTTTTCTGTTAGTTGCTTTGCTCATCTGTGCTGACCTTCTTGTGCTGGCTGAGTGTTAGTTTTAGTTACACATCACTAGAAGAGGTCTTTCTTTGGTCTTTAGTTTTTCAACTTTGTTTATTTGTTTATTTTTTTTGCAAAATTGGAAATAAGGGAACTGCACAGGGCACCAGATGACTAAACTATGGTTCTGTATACTGCAGCCTAGTTCTGTTTGACCCCATTATCGTTGCACCTTTAGACTACGCAGTCTTTGGCTCAGTATGTAGGTGCCCTCTTAACACACCTGATTAGCTATGCGTTGACTTGTATAATAACATTTTTACTATCGTAAAGGCACACAGCACTTATTTAGGAATCCAAGACTATCCTGCAGAAATTCATGAAGAAAGAGCTGAAACCTAGCCAGTTCACCAATCCAGCAGATTAGTGGATATCCCTGATTAACATTTTCATTTTTAGGTACTTCCGGTGTTGTTTTGTTTTCCCAGTGTGAGTTTGTAATCCTTCCTTCTCGTATTATAAACTGAGAACATTTAGCAAAAGTTTTCCTGCTATTTACGGTGCTTACTGAGAAGTTTTTGTTCCTGCAAGACTAACAGTACAAATAATATGGGTTCTTCCAAAATATAAGTGAACTGTAGTGCTTTAAGTAAAATAACATGATGTAAATTAATTCTGGGGAACTAACTATATCCTTAACCCGAAGATGATATGTGGTGCAGATCATGCAGTGATTACTCACTTTGAGGTTAAACCAAATCCACAGTGAAGGCAAGCAAATCTTAGTATAACCGTAACATCAGATGAGTTACTAAGATTACACAATGTTCTCCTTTTCTAAGTTATTAATGTTAGATCAAGCTATTTGGAGTTCTGAAAATATGACAGAGAAATAGGTACACACAGTTGCACGTGCGCATGCATGCACACACAGACACGCACATACACATGCACACTAACAACTAGCAGTTTTTAATTTGCTTGCATATTATGATATATACATTTGACTAAGTACTAACTGTAAAGCAGTCTCACAGTGTACTATAGATATTTGACTGTCTTGAGAATTTATTTATCTACTGAACTCAGAAGACTGTGAACACAAGAGGCTATAGTCCACTTTCATATATCCATTGAGAAAACTAAATACACGGAATCAAAATTAGGAAAAATAGTGAAAAAACATCACTCAAGCGGTAAGTCTAAAAAAGTTTTAAATGAAGTATTAAGCAGGAAATACAAGGAAAATAGCAATTTAGTTCAGAATATACTTAATGCCTATATTTTATCACCCAATAGCTTTTTACAAGTTGGAAGCCAAAACAATTAACAGTATGATGGAGGAATATACACATTATGAAATTAAATACTGCAGTGCCATATAGTTTGTTTGTATCTTTTGGCTTTTCCCGGTTAGGGGTCGCCACAGCAGAACTCCGGTCCGCTAATGATTGGCAGTAGAGTTTTACGTGCTGGCTTGCCGGGCCTAACGCACAACCTTCAACGAAGGAACGCCCATTCACGCATGTCACCACACAGAAGACGCCCTAACTGAGAATCGAACGGGCAACGTCTAACTGTGAGGCGACAACGCTACTGCAGTGCCATATAGTAATATGAGATAATATATTCTAAAAGGTAAAGGTAAGCTGACAAAAACCCAAATGCAGTATAAATAACTTTTAAATGAGAACTATGCATGCAAGTTAATCAGTAATCAAGCAAATTAAAGAATTATTGGCAGTAAATCACCAGACTTTTCATTTATCTAGAATATGGCCCTGAGCAAAGTCACTAAACTCTCAATGTCGACATTCAGAATACAAAATAGAAATCCAAGCATGATGAGTATTGCAGTGTTACTGTTCATGCTCTGATCTATCAGGCTGCCTTTCAGATAAAGTGAGTTTGTCCATACTTTAGAACAGGCATAGCGTTAATAGTGACTTTTTAAGATATGATGCAAAACATATACAGTTGTACAGGTAGATGTTCATGTGAAAGTAAGGAGTAACCATGGAAACAGTAGTACAAACAAACCAAAGAACAGACTTGAGTAAGAGGTTGCACAAACATTGCATGTAGTTCTAGCAGACAATTTCACTTTGCTGTGGTAAATATGACTAAGTTATTGTTTGGGGATATATACATGGAACATTCTTCTACAGTGTCATCCTGTCCAGACAGAGTGATTTAACTACATTTCAGCAAGTTATTCACTTCTTCTGTCTGGAAAGTGGTTTGTGTTGATTGTCCTTACTTGCTGCTTACTACAGATTTACTGCTTGTGCAGAGTTTCAGCATGTCTTACCTTATTGATATAGTAATTCCTCTATCGTCAATGAGGTTACATGACCAACCATCTCCATTTCACATTTCGTTCTCATTCTCACCTCCCACTCTATATGACAGCCATCACAGCCCGATTAAGCAGTGATACTAGGACAGCTGTTAGTTATACTCTTTGATGTGGCCCTCCTTCCAGCCATTATTATAGTTGCTAAGGTTGACCTACATATGTTCAGACCTCCACTGGTGGTTGGATTTGTGGTCCTTGTAGATACCCTTCTACAAGCTGAGAATGTTTTGTACATGTCCCTGTTATTAGCATTCTACAACTTCAGCAAGGCATTTCCCAGCGAGCAGCTTTAATGCAGTTTTCTTCTCTTGCAGTTCATCAAAGCAGAGTTAATTTGTATGGCTCAGGCTAGTAATACACTGCAGTGGGTTATTTCACTTTTTCCCACAGCAGTGTTACCATGGAGTTGGTTGGTTGGGCATCTGGGGGAGCCTTACCCCTCTAAATTTTTTTGTGTGTTTTTATGAATTTTTGATTATGCTTCACAACATTAAAATGATGAAATATGAAGTAACCGCTTAAATAATTGTAAGGATAGTATTTCTTGAGTGTTTTAGGCTACTCTGAAATTTAATTAAGAAATTAATTCTGTATATGAGTATCTGCAACATGTGGATGCTAAAGCTGTTAAAGTTTGCTTCTTCACAGTTTTATTATTTCACAAGTGTAGTTACAGCAAAGATGTATATTAGCAGCCTAATTTTTATGTGGGCATTAAACCAGTATTTGCAGATTACATGTAAATGAGAATCGGTCATCTCCATGGTGCAGAGGGATAAAGCCCTGACTGTGAGCAGGATAGCTTATGGTGATTAGCAATGTAGGGGCTGCAGGAGTGACAGGGGATGATCTGAAGGGAGTGACTGGCCCCAACTTGCCCATCCTGGGAAGGAAGGCAACTCATTCTGTTACAATACTGAGACTGGCAGGTAGAGGATGGGATGGGGAGGGCGTCAAGTGCACACTTTAGCTAAGGTTAGACATATGTTCAGAAGTGTACATGCTTCAGTGCAACTTCTGCTTATCCAGGCTGCTGTAGGGGTAACACGTCTTGGAAAAGGCAGATAAAGACCTGATAGCTGTGTGGATGTTGGACTGTTCAGGTAAAGGGTGAATAGTCCAACTTTACTGTCAGCAGACAGGCAGAAAAAAGGGTGAAGGAAAAAATTTAAGTGAAAATTTTTTGTGTACTAATATGAATTCTTACATACACATATTGCATTTCACCAGCTCATCAGCCACGGAACAAAGCCAACAATTTGAAGCCTTATCAAAGTAAATGTGTTGGTTACAGAAATGCAAGAAATATTCAAACATTTTGCCATGTAAATCCTTCTGTGAAACAGTAACTGGAGCAGATTTTCGTGTGACAAGCTACAGAAACCTTTACTTTTCAATAGTTCATGATAACAAAAAAGACAACCTTTTAAACTTCCTCTTATGGGTAAAGTTCTGTGTTTTTGAGGTGTATTTATCTCATGTCCTCCAAATTACTTAAGCAATTTGCATACCTTGGTCAATGTTCTATGCAGAAATAAATGAAATGTTTGTTCTTAGCAGTGCATAGTTTGCATACTAACATCTCACATGAAAAGTAATATGAAAAGATCTCCCTTCCTCCCACTACTTAAAGCTGACAACCAGCATTATGCGTCTTGCTTTTGAGTAAAATAGCACACCTAAATAACTCTGAAATATCTGCAGATTACAGTTTAATTCAGAAGATTGCATAAATATGGGTTAGCCAATGCTAAATCCAGTCCACGAAGTAATGCAGTTAGTGATACACAACCCTCATCAAATCTGTACATTCTATTCTGCACTAGTATCCAAATAAGCCTACTTTGCTTAGACTACTAAGAAGTCATTTACATGACAGTTATAGCCTAGTGCATGTAAACAGTGTTGACTATACAAGCAAGAAGAGAGAATTTGTGTTCTCTGTAATGTACTGACCACTGTCTTATAGGCATGATGCAAAATATTTTTTTCAAGTAAATGAAAAAAAAAATCTCTCCTGCAAAGTAAAGAAACCCCACACTGATTGATCTACATGTTAAAAGACTACACATGTCCCCTCATATGGGTCAGTGAGTCAAACGACTCCAAATAGCTCAGACCACCTATCATCTCCTTGACTGACTGCCTATTTAATATCACAAAGCATATTTCTTTAGTACTGTCAAAATAACATTTCCAAGGAAAGTGTTTTCAATCAAGTTGTAAGATGTCAGTGTCAGGACCACCCAAACCTTTCTGTAGGCATTGGCCATGATATTATCCCATCTTGTTGGCTGCATCATTATACTGTAAACAGCCTTGGCATTCTCTGTAGCTTCATCTCACACTGAAATGCTTTCAAAACAGCCGCTACCAAGCAATGCTGTTTAACAAGAATTTACTTATACTTCTGTGTGCTTACATTGTTGTTTGAAGTTTAAACTTTCAGTACTTGGCATAAATAATTACTATTCTGTGGAATAAAGTTTGTAAAGTGAAGGCAAAGTGTAATCAGCAGCATCATTCACGGGAAAAGGATGGCAAATCATGTAAATGTTGGTAAAAGGCACACAAAAACAAAAAAAGCCAAACCAACAAAGTTAGAGATACAAATTTTTAGTTCACAATAAAAATTCGTATCTCTGACTTTGTTGGTTTGGCTTTTTTTGTTTTTGTGTCAGCAGCATCATTCACGTGGAATTGTTTATCCAGTTCAAGTGTGATAAAGCTTACATTGAAATATGTCTCAGTCAAATAGGAAATAATTTTATCATACTAGTGAAACCTCTAAATCCAGCAGAAATGAGACTGAGGATGGATTATATGCTGTACCATGAAACTGCTTGTAAGACCCACAAAAAATGACCAGCGGAGAAGCTTGCAGGTATGTGGTCTGAAATGAAGACAAACTTTATTAACACAGATAAGCAGCTGGTTTGACTTGGAGATGGATGTTGAAACAGCATAGCTTCAATAAGCCATATTATCAAACACCTAAAAACTATTATTTTTCAGATATCTGTATCACAGCAGTTGCAAATAAAACCAGTGACAATATATCAAACTACTGCAAATGGCGCGGTGGTATTGTTGCCTCACAGCAAGAGGTTCTCCTGTTCGATTCTCGGCTGGAGTGCCTTCTGTGTGGAGTCTGCATGTCCTCCCCGCGGTCGAGTGGCCTCCGAAAGACATGCATGAATGGGTGTGCCTTCGCTGAAGGTTGGGTGTCGGGCTGGCAACTCGGCACCATAAAAATCTACTGCCAATCATTAGCAGACCAGAGTTCCACTGTGGCAACCAGTAACCGGGAAAAGCCGAAAAGACAAACAAAACTGCAAATGGCTTTATTCAGCAATTTCAGACAGAATTAATTACTGGAAAAGAAAGAGCAATGTCTGCATTAGTAGTCTTACAATGGAGACAGAAGAATATAGTGAAAGAGCAAATTGTTTTCTCTGTATTATAATAATAACAAAAACTGAGAAGAACTGAGCTGCTGGAGACATAGTTCTTAGCTCTGTAGGAAAGATGATGTGGGGCCTGTCTCACATGTTAAATGCAATCTGAACAGTCACAGTTATGTATAGTTTATATGACAGGTAGGACACGAGCAATGGAAGAGCAAGCTTTAAAAAGCATAAAAAGTAAGCTTTAAAGAAATAACAAGAACAGACAGTAGTGATATATAGAACAGGAGATCTACAAGCTGTTGGCAGGAGTCTGGAAAACAGTAACCAAGAGCTAACACAGGGAGACATCTGTTTGAAGAAAGAAGAGTGCATGCCTCATAACATTCCTGGTAAAAGCTCTGAGACACAGACATTTCAGATAGATAAGGCCCACTTAACAAAAAGGAAGTGTAGGCAGAAATTTACATTATTTAATCAAAAAAAGTTTCACACTCATTTTTTTATGATTAAATAAAATTCTTCCTCATATGTAATCTTTAATTGCTTTATGTTTTAAGTAGTTTGATATGGACAAGGCCCAGTGTTTTCATTTATTTTGCCAGCTATAAAAACTGTAGCTCACTGTTTGCCAAGATCCTCTTCCTACATGCCGCTGCTTCATTTTTTATGCCTTTAGTATTCATTCCTGACAAGAGGTTCTCCCGTTCGATTCTCGGCTGGAGCGCCTTCTGTGTAGAGTCTGCATGTCCTCCCCGCGGTCGAGTGGTATTCGAAAAACATGCGTGAATGGGCGTGCCTTCGTTGAAGGTTGGGCATCGGACTGGCACCTCAGCACCATAAAAATCGACTGCCAATCATTAGCGGACCAGAGTTCCGCTGTGGTGACCCCTAACTGGGAAAAGCCGAAAGAAAACACAGTATTCAATCAATTTTTCTAACCAGTGAGGTTAAGTTTACTAGTCTATAGTTTACAGCATGTCTTTTGCCCCCTCCTTTGTAAAGTGAAAATATATGAAAGGCAGAGAATGTAAACACAACAGTGGAGATCTGATGTTAAGGAATTAAACAAATTCATAGAAACATGAGTGTGGTTAAATAACAATTAATAAAATGGACAGAATGGATGTACCCATCAGTCCTTATTTGCCAGTGAGGTTTAATGTGCTAACGGTTTCAGAGCCTTTACAAGCATATAACCAAAATAACCTGATTTTACCCAATACATGGTCCCTAGGGACAAGAGGATGGCATGGATTTGTGCTTATGTATTGAGTATCTTACAGATTGCCCCTGTCCATAAGGGACATACGCACTACCCCAGGTGTGCATTTGCGATTCTCCATCCATTGATCCAAACTGTGCTTGAAGCCAGCCAGGGAAGGGCTCTTTATGTGAATAAGAAGCCTGTTCCAAAGAAGGGGCAATCTCTGAGACACATATCTGTCTGCCCAGCACATTTTATTTGAGTCACTGACTATGTTTATATCCCTAGACTGGGTGGCCCTTGTGCTGTTTGACTTGCGAATGTGTAGCAGCTCCATCAGGGCTGGATTTGTGAGTGCCTTATAGGTCAGGCATAGGTCACCCCTTAATAGTCAGCAGGAGACAGTAAAGGGATAGGGCTTTTAGTCTATCCACATATGATATGTAGTTTACACCCTGTATTTTCTTTGTGAGGAACCTTTGAGGTCACTCCAGCTGCTGTAAGTGCCTAATCAAGTACATGTCAAATGGTGCATTGTACTTAATTATTGATCTAATGATGGCTAAGTACAGCAGGACTATGATTTCCTTGGACCTAGATGCCATACCTTTACTTATAAGTTGTGCCACATAGAAGGGCTTCCTCACCACTGTGGACACATAGTGGTCAATTTTCAGGCTACTATCTATCTGTATACCTAGATCTTTCACCTCTGAGTCTACTCCTAGGGATGCGCTATTGATGTTGTAATCTGCAGGGATATTTGACTTCCCAAAGGCCATGATAATGCATTTTTACACAATTAGTTTTAGGCCATGGTCCTGGCACCAGTCATTTGTCTGATCTAGACCCTTCTGAAGGATATCTAAATCAGTGGGGGATTCATTGATTGCCCCTGGCTTGCAGTCATCAGCAAACGTTGTCATCCAGAGGCCTTCCACATTAGCCTTGACTTCGGAGAAGTATATTCCAAACAGGAGTGGTCCCAGCACTGAGCTCTGTGGCATACTACTAGTAACTGGCCTCTTGCTGGATCTGGATACACCCAGTTTAACCACGTGTCCTTTCCATGAGCCAGTTGGCTATCCATCTGGTGATGTAGTGAGTTATGCCCATTTTTTTGAGTTTATTTATAATACCTGAGTGGGGAATTGTGTCATATGCCTTAGCCAGGTTGAAACAGGTGGTATGTACTGTTTTACCCTCATCCATGGCTTTAGTGACTTTTTCAAAGAATTCCACCAGATTCAGTAGGCATGACCTGCCCTTGACAAAGCCAAACTGGTCCATTGTTGAAGGTTTCCTGTGTCATTGTTATCAGGTCCATGATTATTCTTTCCATGGCCTTACATATAAGACTGGTCAAACTTATGGACCTGTAATTTCCCAGGTCAGTAGATGGTCCCCCCTTTATGCGGAGGGATGACTGTTGCTGTCCTCCACTCTATCAAGACAAAGTCAATCCAGAGGGTGTGGTTAAATAGAAATCCTAATGGGCTTGATAAGTCCTGATTTAATGTTTAAGAGCAACCTTGTATATAGTCAGGCCCCACTGAAGCCATGTTTTTAGCTTTATACAGCACAGTGACAACCCGTTCTTTGGTGATAACTGGCAATGGCGTGGAGGATATTTGTTGGGTGAAAACGGGGGTGATAGGGAGGTGAAATTTGTCGGCCAGCAGATTTGCTATATCTTCCAGCTAATTATAGGTGATGGCATCTACAATGAATTCTGCACATTGTTGGGTGTTGCCCTTAAGATTGCAGACATAACTGAAAAATGCCTTATGATAGCCCTTAGCTTTGGAGGTTATTTGTACCTCAAAGTCTGCTTTAAGAGACTAGACTAGTTCCTGATTCACTTGTTTAGACTAATGAGGGACGTTTTGCTCTGTTGTGCACATTCTTTCTTACTCCTCAACAGGATTTTCTTTCTTTTTTGTACAACCTATTATTACCAGGGGTCCATCAGGGTGGCTTGTTTTTGTGGTTTGACCTGGGTTTATTTTGGTCTGGTACTGCCATTTCTAAATGTATCAGATTAAGTGCTCAGTCTGTAGCTATACCAGTAACATGTCTCATAATCAGGTCTATTTGCAAAAATACTATTTAGCTGCACATTTAATTAGTTCTAAAGAACATTAATATCAAAAATCAAAAACTGGTAAATCAGAATCATTTTATTAACTTGTAAGGAGTATTTTAATCACAGTTTAAACCTGCTGCCTTTTTTGTTTTATCATTTCTAAAGTTTAAAAGTTTGCATGTAAAAAGCTGCCACACAATATTCCTATCTAAACTTACTAACAGGAAGCTTTGGAACTCACCAAGCATCAATGATTGCTGTTGACCTTCTTGTAATCTAATGGGGCAGAGATAGAATATCTTTTTGTTTTGTTTTTAATATGCTGGTGGGTCCCTTGCTTAGTCAGTAACCAGTTTAATTTTAGCTTACTTTTCTTCGGTTTTGAAACAGGCAATCTATAGACAGACTGGAGAGGCCTCCCACTCTATATCATCTGCCATGACTGCAAGCAGCCATTTTACTGTTCATCCTGCCTGTAATTTGCTGAAACAAAGATGGACTACCTGTATATTTTGTTTTTAATATGCTAACATGTCCATCAGTTAATGAGGAACCAGTTTAATCTTCATTTGTATTTCTTTGCTGTTTGGATACTAACAGTGTGTAGGAAAGTAGAAGGGTCTTCACACTCTATAATGTGTGTCTTGACTGTAATCAGTCACATGTTGCCATTTGCAATGCAAAGGTACAGAAGGGATACTGATGTGCCAGGAATTTCTCTGCCTTATGTTATTGTTTTTACTTTCTCCATCACAGTTTATTACATTAGTGTACTGATCTTAGTTTGTTAATTTGTAGCAGCTCCATTATATAAAAAAGCTACTATTTCCCAGATTATCACAACCAGTATTTTGGTTTCTTGGTTGTCTGTCAGTTCATTAGTTACAAGGCTCATGTCACAGACCTTACATTCTATTTCAACATCATTTATACTGCTTTTTTGGAAATTTAATTTCTGTTTTTATCAATATTTGCATGTTTAATGACCACCTCTCTATAAACATCCATTGACTATATTTGCTGAAATAATGTTTGCATCTTAGCACATCACGATGGTGTTATAACAGTTCTCATGTCCCTGCAAATGTATTTTTCTGTTTGTGTACCCCAATTTCCACTACCTTACACTGTAGATTGCAAAAATAACAACATTATTGTTCTATTGTTATAAAATGTTTATTGATAATCTTTTCTACAGCAGTCATATCACTGACAGTTTACTAGTCTCTGTATACGCAACAGTAATAAACAGTTTGGCTTTCATCACCATTAGAAGAATGTATCATAAATCAATGTATAGAGTGAAATTTATATAGCAAGAAAATAGACTTACTTGCTTGTTATGTTATATATATATATATATATATATATATATATATATATATATATATATATAGGCAGTAAATGTGTCTAATGTATATATGCTGTAAATGTGTATATATTTTGAAGATACAGGTTCAGTTATCAAATTTAAGGAAAGGGGTTTGTAGAGTGCAGAAAGAAATAAGAATTCCTTTTTCAGTACTTATTATTTCTGCCTTACAGATCTCTTTTACCATTATACCTCTGAGGCCTTCAATGAAATTGATGTTGGGGCAAACAACCTCAAGCCAGTATAGGCATATCCAGAGATATGCAGCAAAATGTTATTTTCACCCAAAGAATCTCTAGTGCATCCTGTGATAGTAATGTCATGACTTGTACACCTGGGTAGTCCATCCTGTGATAGTAATGTCCTGACTTGTACACCTGGGTAGTACATCCTGTGATAGTAATGTCATGACTTGTACACCTGGGTAGAGAATCCTGTGGTAGTAATGTTATGACTTGTACACCAGGGTAGTGCATCCTGTGATAGTAATGTCATGACTTGTACACCTGGGTAGTGCATCCTGTAATAGTAATGTCATGACTTGTACACCTAGGTAGTGCATCCTGTGATAGTAATGTCATGACTTGTACACCTGGGTAGTGCATTCTGTGATAGTAATGTCATGACTTGTACACCTGGGACAGAAAAAAACTGTTTAGCATTGACATTGATAACATTTTATTTGAGAAGGAACATGACAGTGAGTTTAGTAACATGGACATGCAAGGTCAGGATGATGAGCCACTCAAGTTATAGGTTCATAGGTTGGTACTAGGCTATCGGCCCTAGGGCCTATACAAGCCTACCCATAACAATTCCCTGGATATTTCTTCCCACAATATTTACTTCAAATTTCAGTCCTGCTCACGAAAACAGAGTAGAAATTAAAGAGAAGAACACTGGGTGTGAACTTTCTTCCTCCAGGTTTAGAAAACATATCCATGATTTATTTATTGATTTATTTATTTATTTATTGACGTTTGATTACTGGGAAAGTCCAACTGGGGAGAAGCCCATTTTAAGCAGAGACCTGGGGAGAAAAGCTCCAAATTATCACAAAACATTTTAAGAACAATACTTTTACAATCTTTAAAAATCAAACAAAAAAATGTGCAGTTTAAATAATTATAACAAATTAGACATAATATAAAAACATTGGTTACAAATCGATGCAAGGTATATGACAATCATTTAATATTTCCAGAAACTTTAGACAGTTTTTAGAAAAAAATAAAGGTAAGTTAGTCTAATACAAATAGGAGGGCGGCCATGGTGGTGCAGCGGTTAGCATTGCTGCCTCACAGCAAGAGGTTCTCCGGTTCGATCTTCGGCTGGGGTGCCTTCTGTGCAGAGTCTGCATGTCCTCCCTGTGGTCGTGTGGGTTTCCTCTGGGTGCTCCGGTTTCCTCCCACATACCAAAGACATGCTGTAGGTGGATTGGATACTCTAAATTGGCCCTAGGTGTGAGTGCATGCATGTGTGTGCCTTCAGTGGAAGGTAGGGTGCCGGGCTGGCAACTCCACACCGTAAAACTCCATTGCCAGTCATGAGCAGAGAGGTGATCTGCTGTGGTGACCCCTAACTGGGAAAAGCCGAAAGAAGAAGTCTAACACAAATAGGAAAGTATTAGGAAATATTATTAGTATTAGGAAAGTAGTATGAAAGAGTGAGTGTGGATCAGATGTGAAGAAGAGAGTACAGGTAGGGTGGAATGGGTGAAGAGTGTCAGGAGTGATCTATGACAGATGGGTACCAGTAAGAGTGAAAGGGAAGGTCTACAAGAGGGTAGTGAGACCAGCTATGTTGTATGGTTGGAGACGGTAGCATTGACAAAAAGGCAGGAGTTAGAGCTGGAAGTGGCAGAGTTAAAGATGTTAAGATTTGGACTGGGTGTGACAAGGATGGACAGGATTAGGAATCAGTATATTAGAGGGTCAGCTCAGGTTGGACGGTTTGGAGACAAAGTCAGAGAGGTGAGATTGCGTCAGTTTGGACATGTGCTAAGGAGGGATGCTGGGTATATTGGGAAAAGGATGCTAAGGATGCAGCTGCCAGGTAAGAGGAAAAGAGGAAGGCCTAAGATAAGGTTTATGGATTTGGTGAGAGAGGACATGCAGGTGGTTGGTGTGACACAGCAATATGCAGAGGACAGGAAGAAATAGAAACAGATGATCCGCTGTGGTGACCCCTAATGGGAACAGCCAAAAGAGAAGAGAAGAAGTCTAATACAAATAGGAAATGCAACATGCAGTGAGGGAAAAACAGGCTTCTGGTACAGTTAGTGAGAAAGTCAGGGAGGAGAATTAGCAGTAAGGAAGTAAGTGAAGAAGAAAGAGTAAGGAAATATAAGGAATGAAAAGATACTTGTTCACATTTAGGGATATAATTTGTCCTGAATTTGAACAAGAACAGAACCAGATTTTAGCTAGGAAGTTTTTCAGAGTGGTTTTGAAAGATGGAAGGGAGGGTATAGACCTGATGGATACAGGTAAAGAGTTCCAGGCCTTAGCAACCTTGTATGAGTACAGACAATGACCAGCAGATTTGCTAGGTTTGTAGACAGGTAGGAGCATTTGGTCACTGGATTGCAATGACGACTGGGAACATAGTTCTTTAGAATGTTTTTTATTGCTTGACAGGCAGATGGATGCCTGATAATTTTATTGGTGCTAAGAGGTTTTGTATACATTAGCTAATGTGGCAGTTGTAACCAGTTTAGGCTTTTCAGTCCTATGCAGTAATGGGTTCTGAAAGGGGTATGTGCTGCAAAATTGTTGTAGCATTGTTCAAGTTTTAATTTTTATGAAGCGTGAAGGTTAGTAAGTATGGGTGCACCATAAAATGTGGGGAGGAGTTAAGTAGTGGCAAGTGTAGCTTTAATTGCATCAATGAGAAAGTTTTTGGCTCTGTAAAGCATCCCTAGTTTTTGATTTGATTTTTTTATGCAATTTTTGTATATGCAGGTGAAATGAAAGATTAACATCCACTATCACTCCTATGGTTTGCTATGAGAAGTAACTTCAGTGGTTGTATTATCAAGAGAGAGGACTTTAAATTTTGTTTCATAGGTTTATATGTTCATAGGAGATTACTAGGCTAATGGCTTAAGAGTCCCTACAAGTCTAGCCAATATAAGTTGATTTTACTCAGTATAGGTCTCCTAGGGCAGGAGGATGTCATGGGTTTGTGCCTGTGCCTTGAGTATCTTACAGACTGCCCTGGTGCATAAGGGACACAAATAGTCTGAAACAGACACAAATTAAGCATCCCAGATTTTTAATGGTATTTTAGTCATTAGTGGTTCTACATTAAAAAAGGACATTAGGCCAAGAAAATTCATAGTGTCTTGTTTTGTGGATTTAAAAAAATATGTGATGTTCCTAATATATCAGACAGACAGTGTCACAGAAATAGTCTTTTAACAGTGTAAAAGTTTACACACGGGGTAAACTATCTGAAAAAAAAGTCTCTCTAAACCACATATTTATGAAAGCTGAAGAAATTTTAGAATTGTGTAAGAAAAAGGATGTATTTTGGTGCGATCCTTCCATTTATGAATTTGAATAATTACCAGTGTACAAATGCTATATATTTCAATAACTGGTTACATAGGTTTTGTCTAGAAAAGTAGTTCACGGTTATTACATAGTTTGAAGACCTATCCAATGATCTCACCTTGTTTGGTTTTGATAACTTCCACTGAAGTACAAAGGGGTATCTTTCTTTCCAGCAGACTTCTCCATGTGCCCAGATCTTTTTAAGCTTAATTATAAATAATCAAACAAGGCATTTATTAAATTGTGATCTAATAATTCTTTAACTATTTAGTATGTAAGTGCCCATGTTCTGCTAATAACCTCAGCGAGCTACAAATTTTGAAATCCATCGCTCATAAAATTATTATTATTATTAGATATGCTTAGTATTCTACTTTATGACATCTTCTTCAGTTTCATAAATTTGAATGCTTATATCAAGAAATCACTGTGAGTGGTATTTCTATTATTGTACAGGTGCAGATAAGATGTGAGCACTAGCATGTTGTACTAGAAATGTTATTTTTTTAAACTGACAACTTTATTGAAGGGGATATTATTAAAATGATCTGTTGTTGCAGAAGCCCAACAAAAATGTGGATCAACAAGTGAAATTCTTGGAACACTTAGCTTGTCGGTTAAATAATAAGTCCACTAGACTTATATAGATAACATTAACTATCATAAAATAAATGAGTTATCAATGTTTGCAAATCTTAATTAGAATCAGAATTTTTAAACCTTAAAACATTAAACAATCTCACCCAGATGGTCATGTTTTCTATTCACAATTCCAGTATCATATAATTTAATTTGCAGTAATAACCCCAAGCTATTGTTAACTTACAGGCATTCTGATCATATAGCGCTTGATTTTGTTTTTCCTGATTTGTGTCAAAATCCAGCTATAACATATGTTAAAATTACAAAAATGTGAATATCAGCAAATGAAAGGCAGAAATAGCCAGTGACAGCTGTCTTGAGATTACAGGGGTACATGTCATGTTAGAACCTCTTTAAGAAAATGTGTAATAACTCTTTAAATGATTGTATATAAAGGAGAGACATCAGTAACAAATATCCTTTTCTATTATGTTGGTTGAACAAACTGGTTAAGCTAAAAAGGCACAGGTTATAGTATATAGAAAATTTAAGACAATGTCCAAAATATAACAGAGCAGGTAAAGTTTTAAAACAGGTGCTAATAAAGCAAAGGCCAAATATAAAGACTACTGGCAAATACAACTGACAATAATAAGCAGTTTTGTAAGTACATGAATTATCAGAAACATAGCTATTTTAAGGCTGACCCTTTATTAAATGGTTCTGTGGTAAGTAATCCCAAATAAATAATAATTATTTTTTGGGAATCTTATTATCCAAATTTCTCTATAAATAGGTTGCTGAACTAGGTAGGATCAACCAATCCAGCTATTTGTCATTACTGATAAACATTAAGAATTCAAGTTGTATGAGCCAGTTACTCTTTAGCTCAATTTATAAGTGTTTTAGAAGATGTAGCAGTAGATCCACTCACTTACCTGTTTAATTAATTTCTGAATACAGATTAACTCCAACAAAGAGTTAGCAGCATAACACATATGTCCAGATTTTCACAGAATGTCCAGATTTTTACCTGATATTTTTGGTTTGTTCCTCATAAAATATGTGGTTTTCTCGCAAATCACTGAGGACTAAAGTCACTAAATAATTAGACATGTTTGAGTTTCAAACTTTATATCCCTCAAAAATGCATAGGTTCATAGGTTAGTACTAGGCTAACTGCCCTTGCAAGCCATTGCAAGCCTAACCAAGAGTCACTTGTGAGGCTCAAACCCTGCACTTTGTCTTTGTAAGGCAAGCACCTTAACCACGAGGCCACCCTCCCAACCTGTTAGTCTAGCAATTTCTAAGTTTATAGAAGCAATATTTAAAATTTGTCCCTATTATTTTAGGCTTTGTCAAGATTTATTGTACTACAAGGTTGAAAGGTATGGTTAGCAGAAATCACTCCTATACATAAAGGAGGTTGTTCAAATCTGGTTGAGAGCTATTGCCCAATCAGCCTTTTTTTCATTTTTGGCAGATGTTTTGAAATATGTTTGCTCTCTCTTTTTGACAACCATAATACACATGGGTCTGCATTTGATATTTTTGCTGTCTGTTTTTGACAACCGTAATACACATGGGTCTGCACTTGATATTTTTGCTATCTCTTTTTGACAACCGTAATACACATGGGTTTGCACTTGATAGTCATTATTTTTTTGAGATCAGAATCACCTTACCTGACTTTAATGATTCTGTAAGCACAGCTTTAGATGAAGGAATAATTGTGTCAGCAGTATACCCTGATCATACTAAACTACACAGCAAGAAAGGATCCAAGTAGAACAAAATAACCAAACCAGTAATTCCAAAAGTACAAATTTAATAAACACTCAAACTCTCTAGTGCCTGTATGCCAAGGCGCTAGATAGTTTGAGTATAGCCTGATCATGTTTGAGGTGTAATATACTGCTTAAATCATTGGTTCATAGGTTCCTAATAAGCATATGGCCAAATGAGACCATTAAGAAGCTTATCTATATCACCCGGTACTAATAGGAGACTAGCCATGTCCTCCATTAAAAAGACTTTCTCCACATATTTCTGGTGAAAGTTTGCAATTACCTATCCAGTCATCTATACTGGTTTTAAATATTGCTATGAAAGTACTCTTCTTGATCGGTAAGGGTAGCCTTTTCCAGAAATGAGGATAAATTGTGTTACGTATCTGTCATGCTATCTGTTGTTGTTAAAATTATATCAATCAGATGGGACTCAAACCCACAATCCCTGATTTAAGAGTCCAATGCCTTATCCATTAGGCCACTGAGTAAACCCCGTCATGGGAAGTTGAACTCAGCACTGGTTGTCTAGGAGAAAGAGAAAGTGTTGATCAAGACCAAACATTTGGCTTGGTTCCTGTCCATTCAGGCATTCCTAAGAGCTTGGTCTTGAAGACCAAATCTGTTTAATATTGTGCTTTTCCTTTATAACATTATCACCCTTATTGCACAAATATTGGATTGCAAATTATAACAATTATGTCAAAATATGAACTATCAAAACTAACAAAGATGCTATTGTCTCCCTTAATAACTATTTGAAAGTAATTTTATCATGATTTATGGATCATGCCTTAGCTTTGAACCCTAACTTGAGTAAGTTGTTACATATCTGGATCAGACGAAGTACATTTTTTCAATTTTCTTAGGTAAGGCAGAGGTTTCAGTCACTGGCATTGTTAAAGACCAGGTTGAAAAGGACAACTTCACTCCTAAAGTTAATGCTGCAGCAGTTAAAACTTAGGCACGTAGACTTGTCAGCAGGATCTTTAAAATTATGTCTACCAGGTCACCCAACTGTTAACTGTAATGTATATATCCTATCAAGCTGTGTATTGAATATACTAGATTGTTCTGTTCATGCACTAAAGGAAACTTGCCTTCACCTGAAAATGTATAAATGAGCAGCTTTGCTAAGAGAATCCTAGCCTGTAAGGGGATGACATATACTATTTGTTTGTGCTACTAGGGATTATTTTGCATCAGTACAGACATATACAGGTCAAACTACACTTAGATTATAAAGTACTTCATGATCAAAACTTGAGGATGATGTTAGGACTTTATATTTTGGATTGTGAAAGACCTCTGCAAGATAGCAATCATTTGCACTACATTCTCCAAGTAAAGATTGTTAGTAGGTTCATCCATTTGTCAATAGCTAGTAAATGGAACAAATGTCCTCTGTTAATTAGATGTTCAGCCTCAATTACACTTCAAAAAAGATTGGGTTTTCAGCTGCATTTTTGATGGCTGTGATAGAATCTGTGTTCAGTTTTAGCTATCAGGCCCATAAACAGGACACACTGAAACTGTGCCAACCGTCTGGAATATTATGTGGCTATCTCTCTTTTTCCCTTCCCAGTGATCTTTCCTGAACAGGACAGTTTCAGCTGCCTGATTATTTAGAGTGTGTGTGTGAGCAGCTTTATAATTAATGTTTGACAGGAAACTGAAAGATGAATTTGCCTTTTTGATCCATCTCCTACAACAACAATTCATAAATAGGGTTCCTGGAGTTTTATGGATACCTAAAAGATATAAGTGATTTTTTGCAGATGCATTTCTCTCTCTTTTCCTTTCAGAATCATTCAGTATAGAAGTAAAAGTTATGTTGTCACCACAGCAATATCTGAATGATCATGGTCTATCTTCTTCATATCAGTAGAACTAAGGCCACTGGGGCATAGGCAGCTTGGTATCTGAACCTTTACAAACTCTAACTCCTCCTCCTTACCCACAATGCTTTGCACTCAGTTTCACCAGATCTCTAGGGTACCATTTAAAAACAATGCACAGAAGCAATTACAAAACAATAGAAACAAGTACAAATAGACCAAAGGCCTAAATACCACCTATCTCACATTTTCCCAAGGCCAGGGGATGGCAGGTGGGCAGAATGAACTGTGACCATTCAACTCTATAAGTATGTTGAATACATAACATTCACATCTGAAAAGCCCATCTCCAGCTTCTTCAATGATTAGGACAAGAGTCCCTGCTTCATCCTCCTTGGTGGCATCATCAAAGTGTTCTTCAGATGACTTTGGCCCTGAAAGAAGACTGAAATCCCCAGTGATCGCATCCAACTTATATTGCCTTGCAAAACTATTTAGAGAAACCTATGTTGCAGCTGCACAAATGTCATCTATACATGTATTTTTGAAAAATGCTTGAGAAGTAACCAATGCCCTAGTTGAATATCTGTGAAAAAGTAACAGGCAGAGTATTGTATTTGTCTTAGCAATATTTAATACAGTCCAAAAGACACCTAGAATAACTGGCATTGGACATTTTGGAATCCATCTTCATAGAGTTAAAAGAGGCAAGGAAGAAGTTTTTTTTTCTGAGATATCATTCTGTCCACATAAAGTCACTGCCTGTATCCATCCATCCAGGCAATGCAGGAGCTCATCTCTGTTATAATAATTGGGAATGAATATAAGCAAGTTAATAGACTGATTTAAATTTGTTTCTGTAGTTACCTTTGGCACACATGAAGGATTCATTTGCAAGGGCATACTACCCGTATGCAAAAGCAAGTAAGAAGGTTTTACATACAAGTTCAGAAACTCTGAAATTTTTCTTACCATGGAAGCAGCTATAAGAAAGAGATTTCCAAGATGAGTACTTCAGAACAGCTTGGGAGACAGATCTGAAAGCCTGTAAGGTTAGCTTTTCTAGCATAAAGTGCATATCCTAAGGGGGAACAGGTTGATAGACTGGAGGTCACATTTGAAATGCATCCCCTAATAAACCTTTGCAAATCTTTAGGGTTGCAAGAGAAGAATGATCATCTTGTTGGAAATCGGAAATTGCAAGGTGAATATTAACAGATAAATATTTAAGGCCCAAACACTAAAAATAATTAAATCCCTTGGGTTTATCCATAATGGAGAAATGTGTCTATTTACTTTGGTAGGTTTTCTTAATGTTTGGTCTTTCAGCAGAAGTAAGGATCTGGATGACCTTGGAGAGTATGTAGTGTCCCTCGCCATTACTGGAAATGGAGTAACCATACACATAGCTAAAGGGACTGACGATACAGCTGAGTCAACATGCTTCTTAAGGGCCTCGTTTGGAAAAGCTCCTCAAGAAGATGAGGTCAAAGCAGAAGAAATCACACTTAATGCCAGAACAGGACTATGAGAATGATTTTGGACTTGCCCCTCCTGGATTTCTGAATGAATTTCAAGATAAGCTTAAATGGAGGAAAGTCATGGATGTCATTCCTGGATGCCTGCATCTCTGCAACTTTCTATAGAGGGTAGATATGGAACAGAAGTTGCTACATTTAGTATTAATTGGATGCAAACAGGTCCCAGCAAGGCTTTCCTCAATGATGGAAGAGTCTCTACAGAAGTGAAAAAAAATAAGGGATCATTTGTGTAGCACCACTAAGCATTGAATAAACTTGCCTGATAGCAAAATGGTTTCTCTTGAATATGAATGATAAGCAGTTTGTTGACAAAGCATGTTCCTATAGTCTCATGGATTCTCAACACTGGGTAGGAATGAGCCCCACCCTACATTTTTATAAGCAATATCATGGCTATGTTTTTGCTTCTCTGAATGGCAATTACACCATGTGAAAGACATGCAAAGTGAGGAGGACCATCCTTGTCTCCAATTCAGATTCACTTCAAATTTAGTTTCATTAAAGTTTTATACTTCAAAACACTATTACAATAAACTTGCTAGAACACTATGAGTAAAAGTTAACTTTTTTGGCTGAAATATGTAACGAGCTAGTAAACTGAAATATTAAATAAATGTGGTGTTATTGACTTTTGAAGCTAGCCACCTTGGGAGACTCTCCAGAACACTGATGTGCAGACCAACTTCAACCATCCACCTTGGAATGTCTGACCTTAATGATGCCTTTCACCTTATAACAGAGGTGCCCGAGGGAACTGCCATAACAATAGTGAGAAGTTGAAGTTAGGTTCATAGATTAGTACTAGGCTAACTGCTTTTGTGGGACATTTTAAGCCTAGCCAATTACTCCATGTGGGAATCAAAACCCTGCACCTTGTGTCTGTATGGTAAACAACTTAACCATTATGCCAACCTCCCTAGTTTGGACTAAGATAGGGGATAAGAAGCCACCAGTTCAAATGGGCTCTGCATATTTTGGAAATTCTGTCTTAATCTGACAAGTTATTTGTGCACTGTGACCACTGCAGAATCAGCATGTGGAATCTTGCATGAGGACCTGGGTAAAATTGTCATTACCATAAGGCCTAGTATTTTGAGTCAAAAAGCTTCTGAAACTGACACTGAATGGCTGTGCTACTTCCCTGTTGAATGAATGAAATCCTGTCTATTGAGGAACAGTTGCTGCAGGATACAGTATCCAGTGTGAATACAATGAATGATAGAGTGTGGAGTGACACCATCTAGGACTTCACAGTGTTCACACTAATATCCAATAACTGGAACAGTTAGAGAAGAAGATCCCATACTGCCATTAACCTTTCTAAGGTTGGTGTGACCAGGAGACAGCTGGCTAGATAAGGAAACACCTGATCCATTGCAGCCTCTGGTTCACTGCTATGATGGACATACATTTGGTAAAGATCCAGAGGGAGGAATTGAGACTGAATGGAAGAGCCCAAATCTGATAATGATCATCTCCTTACTGGAAGTATAGATAACTCCTGGATTCCTTTGTAATCTTTATGCTGAGGTAGTTGTCCTGGAGGGCCAAAGACTACATCAGGTCTACTTCTAATAGAGAAAAATTCACTGCAATGTAACCATCCAGAATTTTTCTTTTGGAACAAGTTAACTGAGGCCTATGAGGCCCAGTTACCAAATATCAAAATCTTTTGAAGTGTTATTATTGGTAAACTTTTATTCTTGAAAACAAATTTACACAATGAACAATGACCGCTACTTATGTTCGTATCACTTATATTGCTAGTGCTCTGCCTTTTTATACACATGGGATTTATTAGCTCACTGCAGTGACTATTTTTGTGAAGTTTTGTGAGACATTGGAAAATATCATTATTGGGATTAATGTTGGATTCCATCAGCTTAGATTTGATGTATAGTGAGCAATAACAATTAATGACCTTAACCTTTTTGTATGTGCGTCTCTTCAGTATTTCAGGAAAGTTTATCATTTTCAGAAACATTGTTAGGGTTGTGGTTGTAATGCTTATGTGAAGTTTCAGTGAATATCAACACACGCAGGTGGTAACTACTGTGAATTATCTGGCACAACGTTCTTTTATGTTGAATTCATACATAAGGATTTGAGGCAGCCACCAGGTTGACCCATTGTTTCAGGGAATGGTTCTTGAACAGAACCATTGTCTGCTTTTCTTACTAAATATCTTAAACCATTGTTACAGGGAGTCAGGTCCAGGATTCACGATATGACCAAGTTTTTGAATATTACTGGAAAATTATCAATTGGAACCAGGCTGGCTTATGTGTACTTTAGATTTGACAACATTGGCTCTGTCACATCTCACTATATAGTTCTGGTTTTAACACTTTCCTTCTGTGCTTAACTGAACATGTAGTTAACAAAAATGTGTTCTATTTCAATGATGAGTATTATCTGCAATTGAAAGGTACAGTCATAGGGACATTTTTTGCTCCAATTTATGCTGACCTTTTTATGAGTTACCTGGAGGAACAAATTGTATATGATGTTAAATACAATCTATTCCTGGATGAGATCAACATATGGTGTAGATATTTAGATGATTGTTGGATGGTGTGGAGGTCAGATTTAAACTATCTGACTGAATTTGTTCACTGTTTGAATGAAAACAAGTGGGGTATTCAATTTACCATCACATATGATGTTAAATGGATTTCCTTTCTGGATGTTAATGTGACTAGGATAGATGATGGTACCCTAGACAGTAATATTTGCCATAAACATTCACAATTTGACACCATGTTACATGTATCTAGCTGCTATCCTAAACGTATTATAAGTAATATTCCTTAGTCTCAGTTTTTACATGTTCTGAGGATTTTTTCATCTGAACAAGCTTTCACAGAAGAACAAAATTATATGATCACTAGATTTTGCCGCGTGGGTATAATAGGAACCATATTATACAGACCAGTCATTTTGTACAAAAATCAGGATAGGTCTTAATTGTTATTATACAAGAATAAGGAATGTTTGTTTGTGTCTTTTGGCTTTTCTTGGTTTGGGGTTGCCACAGCGGAACTCCAGTCTGCTAATGATTGGCAGTATATTTTTACGTACTGGCTTGCTGGGCCTAACGCACAACCTTCAACAAAGGAACGCCCATTCATGCATGTCGCTACACAGAAAATGCTCTAACTGAGAATCGAACGGGCAACGTCTAACTGTGAGGCGACAACGCTACCGCAGCACCACCACCGCAGTACAAGAATAAAGGGTGAAAATGTCATTACGTTGACCATTAGCTATGGTTGTAATACATCCATATTTATGGATGTAATACACAAACATTTGAATATTTTACTATCTGATGACAACTTGTGTAATATTTTGACACCTAGGTGTCTTTTTTCATTTAGATGAGGCAAAACATTGGGTGGTGTATTTAACCACTATAAGAAAGTCTAGTTACACTCACCCACATCAAATCATGATAGGTGGGGAATTTTAATTGGTTGTGTCCCTTGCAGTCATTGTTCATTGTGTAAATTCGATTTGAGGAGTAAACAGTTTGCCAGTAATAACACTTTGAACGTTTATGATGTTAATGTATTTGGTACCTGTAGTACAGATTGGATTATCTATCTAGTTACTTATACATGTTCTGCTTTTTATGTGGGACAAACTTCAGGTCCCTTTAGAATGTGTATTACAGAACATTTAAGTGATATTAGGAATAACGGTACATTTAACTCTTTGTTTCAGGGTGATAGAAATAATAAGCCAGGATGGCACAACATTTTGAATAAAAAAGAAAAAAACTTGGATAATTAGACTAGGTACACCATTTTCATCAAGGCTTATAACTGTCCAATAATAGGTTGTTGTTAGTATTTGGAAAAGTATTTATTCAATTGGTTGGTGTTACCTTTTTCATACACTGATGAAGGCTAGTAACCTGAAACTGGTCTGTAATGTTCTTATATTTGATGAGATTTATGTTGTTGATCAATAAATAATTTCATTATTTTAACCTTGACAATTTTAACTATTGACTAACACTATACTTATCATTTTTTTTAACTATTGCTTACCATTTTGTAACTACTAACCAACACTATACTTGGTTATCATTTTTGTCTTCCTTACCAACTACACTCCCCTTCCTCCTCCGATCACTCTGCTCCCCTTACTTTCCTCCTCACCCCTCTACTCCCTATCTTTCTTTTTATTACTCCTTTTTTTCTACCTTTCTACCAACTTGTCTTAGTGATTAGAGATGTTTAAGAGCTTTTTCCATATTGCCCTAGTGGTAAATCGTCTAATTCACTACAGAGCTAAACTCCTCCTACCTACTATATTTTGTTTTTGCTTATTATTTTGCATTATGTTTTTTTCATTTTTATCTCCACTATCACATGATTGTACATTTGCTCTGTATACAGATCTGCTTTACTTGTTCATGTAAACTTTGTTATTGTTATTATTGTTTATTGTATTCTATTGATACTTTTTGTTTGTGGAGCTTTTCTCCTTGAGTCTCCACTGAAAATGGGCTACTAGCCCAGTGGACCAACCCAGTTAACAAAAGTCAAATAAATAAATAAATAAATAAATAAATAAAACCTTGCATGTTGAGTGCTGGATGTTTTTGTGGTTTTTGGAATTAAATTTGGCCTTTGCACCTGCTGTATGTGCAAAGCTCTGTTTGGAAGACGTGCCCATTATTTCTCCACATCCTCTAGTTTCTTCTTTCCTTTGATTCCAAATAAGGAGGAGTCATTAAAGGAGGAAGCAATAAGGGACTATGACTAATAATTTTCAGCAATTCATTTAGGTATAGCCTAGCATGATGGAGGAGAACCATGCCACTGTCACTGTCCACTCTTTACTCTCCATAGGATCATGAGCCAGATGCATGCTGAGGTTGGATATTAATGAGATATTTGTTGTTTGTTAGTGAATCTTAGTATTCAGGTCATCATCTGGTAAATGTTTCGGTGACTTGGCATCTCATCTGCAAGTTCCCACTGGAATCTCTATATATGGTTCAAATAGTTTAGTGTCTTGGTGACGAAGGTAGAAGATGTGCAAAGTCACTTTCCAAAGTGTCACCTTGGACTCCTTTTCTGGTAAATAAGCAGCAGGAGTACATGGTGTAACAGCCAGAATGTCACAGCAACAACAGAGTCAATCATCAGAGTCTGGACCCAATAATTCTAATCATACCTGTGAACCTCTTAGCATAGCCGGCCTTAGGCATAGGCCAACTAGGTGGCTGCCTAGGTTGCTGCTGTAGCAGGGGCACTTTTTCAGTAATCTGGATGGTGTAGCTAGACCAGAATGGGGATCTGAGTGTTGTGGGGGGGGGGGGGGCACTGTGGAGACCTTTTGCCAACGGTATCAATTGCTGCTCTTAGCACAAGATATCTGGACAAAGCCACAAATAATGGAGGGGACAATGACCCAAAAATAGGGACACTTTTTAAATATTGCTCTTTCAAACTTAGAAAGCTGATAGATTAACAGGTTTTGCATTAGCATGATTTTTTTTTTCTGAAGGATATGAATTCTAAAATTCAAATATCTGACAATATTTTCCGACTTCAGTTCTCAAGGATTTGAAAAAAAAACCCTCAAATTTTAAGAACAGACCAAAAATTTGTGGTAAAAATCTGGACATTCTGCGAAAATCTGGACAGCTGAGAGGTATGATTCTAATGTCTGGAAGGCCAAGGAAACATTTTCTTGTCTTTTGTGAACTCCTGCCACAGCACCAGGCTCTTTTTAAGTGTCCCTGTTAAAACTGCATCTATTTTGTCAGTGGGGGGTGGGGAAACCACAAAGGAGGATGGTAGGGTGGCTAGAAAGCCTTTCACAAGATCCTCTTTGAAGTGCTGTAGGTTCTCTGTGGCATTACATTTTTTTTTCTTCATCAATTTTAGGATGTCTGCAAACCTGAGACTCCTGAGAGAGATAGTAAGGAAGCTACTCCATCTCCACTGGCTGTATTGGGAGTGGGGGCTCCATTGGGAAGCCCATGTGTTTCCTCTTACACATATGCTATTTGACAAGTGCAAGGTGGAGGAAAACGTTGAATTAGAACCAGACACTTAATATTGACTGCTGGTGATTCCAAGAATCTCCATTTCACTGCTGAGAAGAATAAGATGTTGAAAGATTAGCTGGACAAGGGACCCACATCAAGTATAGAATTAGTTGTTTTTTTTTGAGCAACAGACAGCTAGGAATGGAAAATAAATGGGTCTTTCTGGAGCAGGCTGTGTGTGCATGTGTGTGTGTGTGTTTATGAAGAAATCGGGAGTCTGTGCTTTATGAAGAACAGAAAACCATGATTGGAATATAAATGGGTCTTCCTGGAATGCATAATTTAGCAGACTGATGTGCTTTCCTAAAGGATTCGAGTAGAGATAAATTCTTATTATTCAGAAAATGCCCCATAAGAGTTTCATTCAGAAAATGCTCAGTAATTTCATAATTCTTATTATTCAGAAAATCATCTTCTGATAAATCACTGAAGGATTACATTCAATCAATAATACCAGTCTTTGGTGTTTCACAGTTTTGTTGTTCAGAAAATGCATGTTGCTGCCAAACCTATTGTTCTGTTTATGTTTTAAGTGAATTCAAATAATTAATCTCTTGCCAGCCATTGATTTCGTCTTATAATTCTGCCCTGCCCCAGTTAATTTATTTTTATTTCTGGTAAATCTCAATCAATAATGCTAGCCATTAGAGCTTCATAGTTCTGATTGTTCAAAAAATACATGTCCATGCAACCCCTAATATTATAAGTTTTTTTGGTAGTTGCATATGCAGTCCAGACCATTTATGAGCCTAGCTCAAATTCCCATTTATCCAAAAACACTGCTTGGTTGAGAGGTTTGCTCAAGGTCACAAATTATGCAAATGAACACAGAGTAATCAAATTCTGTACAGGTAGTAGCTCATAGTCTTAAACCTCTATACCAATTGCCAGAATGTGTGTGTGTGTGTGTGTGTGTGTGTGTGTGTGTGTGTGTGTGTGTGTGTGTGGGTGTGTGTGTGTGTGTGCGTGCGTGCGTGCGTGCGTGCGTGCGTGTGTGTGTGTGTGTGTGTTTGAGAAAGTCATTTAGCCAGACAGTGCTCCCACATCATCCTCTATCAAGAGACAGTTTGCAGATAAAAAACATGTTTACAATTCGTCCCTGTTTGAGCCTTTGTCCTCTCATTATATCTGGCTTTGTCCAGAATTCTTGAGAAGCTGACAGGTATTTTTGTTCTTTCATTCTGAATTTTGTGGCTTTTTGGAAATTTGAGGATTGCTTCACTAAATAATAATGGGCATGTGAGTTTTACACTTCTTATACTTCAAAAAGTGCTTTATTATGCATCCTTCAGAAAACACTTGGTCAGATTACTTATACACACACACACACACACACACACACACACACACACACACACACGTAAAATGAATATTTTAGCTGTAATTTTGGACTCAAACCTAAGATCTCCAGTCATGCTGGGGGGGGGGCTCCAAGATGAAAAGTGAAAACTGAATACTATCTATCCAGAAGCATTTGTGGGTCTAGTGGTAGTGATAGCATGGTATGTGGGAGGCTTTAGGTTCACAGGTTCATAGGACATTACTAGGCTAATGGCTTATGAGCCCTTATAAGCCTAGCCATTATTAACTGAATTTTATGTAATTTTTGATCCCTATAGCTTATTGCAATAGAAATTATGAGACGCTAGCTCATATTTACAAGGTCACTCAAGTGCAATATTTATCTGCTAGCTATTCTAACATATCAGAAAATAAGTATGCAATAAATAAACGTGCAATAATCAATCACTCAGATGCTAAAAACTGTAGACATAGTAATTTATAGTAGTATGTAGTAAAATAACAGTCTAACTTAAAGTTAATGTTATGTATGTTGCATGTGCTATATGTAATTTGTATGTGTGTAATTGTCATCTCTATACTGAGCCTGCTGTACGCAATTTCATTTAGGTTACCCTTTTGAAGTCTAAATAACAATAAAGTTCACTATGACTTTTGACATTGACTATGGGTTAAAGGATGTCTTAGATTTGTGCCTATGCCTTTGAGTATTTTACAGACCTCTCCTGTCCAAAAAGGAAATGGGCACCAGCCCAGGAATTAATTTATGATTCCCTATCCATTTATCCAAAATGTATTTGAAGCATGATTGAGCTAAGAAGTTAAAAAGGCAGTGGGGACTTAACAATAGGTTGCACTGTATGGTCTGACAGGACTGAGCTAAGAGAAATTTCTGGGCCATTATTTATGAAATTTCACTTGATGTCAACCAGGTGTCTGAGGTGTACAGTCATACAAGTGGTTGTAACAGTTTTGTGTGTGTGTGTGTGTGTGTGTGTGTGTGTGTGTGTGTGTGTGTGTGTGTGTGTGTGTGTACTTAGGTTCATAGGTAGGTACTAGGCTATCGGCCCAAGGGCCTTCGTAAGCCTAGCCAGCAAGGTTCCATCGCTTACTCCACCCAAGAAAGTTATTTTCCTGTGCCACTATCCAGCAGAGACACAGAAGTGATCCCCGGGGTGCATTTCCTATTTCCCATCCACTCATCAAGATTTTTCTTGAAGAGTGCTAATGAAGAACTTTGCTTGACATAGATGGGTAGCTTGTTCCAGAGTATAGGAAGTCTCTGGGACAGGAATCTATCCCTCCAGTGTGTCCTGTTTATTGTGGTGACAAGGTTTAGGTCCCTAGAGTGTGTAGCTCGGAGGAATTGGGATTTCTTTAGGTGTAGCATGTCCAACAGCTCTGGGTTTGACATAGCTTTATATGTTAGGCAAAGATCACCTCGGAGTAGGCGATATGCTACAGAGTAAAGCTAGAGTTTTTTGAGGCGATCAGTGTAGGGCATTTGTTTGAGGCCCATAATCCTCTTTATGAGGTACTTCTGTGGCCTTTCCAGCTGCTGCAGATGTCTTGTGAGGTACATTCCAAAAGGGGCGTTGTACTCTATAATGGGTCTAATGAGTGACAAGTAGAGGGGAACATCAATGACCTCTTTTTTCCTGGATGAGAACCCTTTTATGATGAGGTGTGCCACGTAGAAGGACTTCCTGACTACTGTGGCGATGTGACTATCAAAGGAGAGACTACTGCCCACCTGGGTCCCAAGGTCTCTTATCACGCATTCAGTGTTAAGTAGATTGCTGCCTATGTGGTAGTTCATGGGTAAAGAGTTTTTACCAAAGGGGATGACAATGCACTTTTTGGCAAGTATCTTTATTTTTCCCTCCTATTTATAGTCTATTCCTCTTATAGTTTGTGGCTTTCTGGTAAAGTTTGTAGACTACAGCCACTAAATGATAAATATGTGAGTTTCAGACTTCATCCCCTTCAGAAAATGCAGGCTAATGCAAAACTTGTTATGGCAGCAGCTTTATTTAAGACCAACATTTAAAATCTGTTCCTGATTTTTGGTGTTTGTCTCAGATTCTTCAGACAAGAGTTTGGGAGAGCATTGTGTAGTAATACATTGCACTGCATGTTTCTCACAGCAGCAAGCTGAAATATACTTCTAGGTCATTACTTTATGCATTTTTTCATTTATTTGATTGCAGGCAAACATTTGATGTGTACATAGTCATACAATGAACTATAATTGATCATCACATCTGTGTGTGTATATGAATACTTGATCCCTACATTCCAGATCAGATATCGTGTAAAGGAAAGAAGTAATTTTTAGTAAACAGGAGCATCATCTTATGAACCATGTTCTTTGGGCATGATCTTTGTTTTCCTTGTTTTATTGACTGGCAGTATGTTTATTATTTAGCAGTGAATAAACTGGACATCATTAAGTGTAGCTATGAATAAATTCTTAATTAAGCTTGATTTTTTTGCAGGCACATGAGTGTGAAATACACTGTTTGGGCTACAGTAGCTTGACACTTAATGCAGATAAGTAAGGCTATGATCTGTTAATCTGTTGTTTCTGTAGTGCAACGTTTGATTCCATCAGCCTTTGCTTGTCTTCTGTGTGACTCCAGTCCATTCACAAGACAGTGCTCCTGGGTTCCTGGGCTTTTCTTAAAAAGGGACACTTGCATCAAATGAGTTGTCCTAGGCTGCTAAGAAATACATTACACATTTGTCTAAATGAAATATAATTTTGAATTCTTGCACCTTTCACATAGCCACTAATTAGTGCTTCACATTATACTATTTGATTATGAATCCCAGCAAGTCTCTTACACTTTAATGGGTTACCATATGCATTTTCAATATATATGAATGTTAAGAGAACAGAAGTTGACTCTGTTGCTCGTGATTAGCCTGTTCAAAATGTGAGAATTGTTCCTTTTGTTTAGGAAATGGCTGTTAATGTTGTCGTTGTAAAGTCTGAAATTTGAAATAAGAATGTTAAATCCAAATCTCTGTGATTGGTGTAACACATAAAGACAGTAACATGCACATTGGTAGGTCTGAACAGTGTTTTATGGTAATTCGAGAGAGACAATTGAGTAATAGGGTATCGGTATGGTTGGGGTGGCAGCTGTCCATTACCCTAACTAGGGCTACATTTGACCATGCTCCAGCTTGGCCTGGCAAAATCAAAGATGTAGCATTCCTAGTGTATTAATCTATAAAATCAATGGAGAACTATTATTAGATGTGATGTATTCTCTATATGTACTGTCTCTGAAAAGCTGTTCAGAACATTGAAAATGTAAAAACATCTACAGCACTTATTTCAATGACTGCAAACAAAAGTGTTAGATCCTGAATATGCTGTGTCTGATACTGATCATCATCTTAAAGAAAAATTATACCCAGACAGAGTCTTTAAAAATATACTTGGTTATTGGAAAAAGTAGATTATCTGGAGAAATGGGAAAGAAGAAACAACATACGAATTTTTGGCTTACCAGAAAAGACAGATGGAGATTATATGATTTATTTTCTGACTACCTGGATTTCTAAGACTTACTTTACAGGAAAGTTTTTCTTATGGCAATGAAAGAGCACATAGATCACTTGGTAAACCATTTCCTATAGATTCTGCTTCTCATCCTAAATCAATAGTGGTCAAATTCCTCTCCTGCTTGGATAAAAAATTTGTGTTGAAGTCTGTCTGGTCAACAGCCCCAATAAAACATGGTTAGCTAAGAATTAGATTTGACAATGACTATTCGACCAAGACAATGGAAATAAGAAAGAAAGCTTGGCCCCTAACAAAATAACTTAAATAGAACAATATCAAAGCACGGTTAATTTTTCCAACAAAAATAAATATACATCTATCAACTGGTACAAGAATTTTCAATACAATAGAAGAAACACTCCTTCATTAAAAACAACAATATCATAATTTCTATAGATGATATGGACTGGATTTCATCTACTCCTAAAAGATCTTAAGAAAACTCCACTTGGCCAGATGTTAAAAAGAAATACAAAGCAGAAAACAACTTTAACTACTGACTCATCTATTAAAATTGTAAAATCCTGTTATAATAATGTTTTCCCATTATATTTTCACATAAAGGAAATATGTTTTACATAAAAGACTTCTTATATTCAAAAGGTAAAGGTTTTAATTTATATATTTTTTCTTCATCTTGTCATACATGCTACACACTCCTTTTTACTTATTATGTCTTTATTTCACACAGAATAATAATATTATTTCTTCCTTATTTATATACCTCAAGATAGATTAAATTGTAACAAATTTTAAAAAGTTCATTCTATTCTCTTTATTTCCTCTATATAATGTTTTTACTGAAGTTTACACTTACTTTTTTTGCATTGCATTAAGTCTTTAAATCTAGAATTGTTATAAAGTGGAGGGAATGAGTATCATACTATTTAATCTTTCCTTGTCCTAACTTCCTTTCAACTTCACTTTGTAAATGTTTGTATTTTCTTCTTTTTTTATGTGCTAACTACTCTTTATTCTAGAAGTTCCTCAAGAATTTTTGAGATATTCCTGCACTCAAATAAGGGAAAGGTAATACGTTTTATGATAATACTGTATGTGAAAGCACATGTATGTGTTTTGTTTTGATGAGATTTTAAAATATTTGCACTATAGCTATGTTGAGTGGGTGAACAGACATTGTGTTGCTAGACTAACTGATTTTTCCTTCTATTTAAGCTGTGTACAAAAGTCATTCCATTTTTGAGGGTAGTTTTGAGTAAGAATGGAGAAAGAAATTTCAGATATACAAATCAAATTAAAAGAAAGTAGGAAAAAGGAGAAAAATAAATATACATCTAATACAGAAGAAACAAAGCTTCTTAATAGTAAATATAATGAACTATTATCCTATAAAACTGAATTTGCATTAGAAGGCTTGAAAATAGCCTCTTATTCAAGATCTCCTAATCATTTAAAAGTATTAAAAATAATCAAATTCCAAAATATTTTAACAATATTAAAGAAATAAAAAATCCAACAACAAATGAATCACACACAGGTATTGAATATATATTAGAAGCTTTTAGAAATTATTATTTATTCCTATATAAAAATAAACAAATAAAGAAGTAGACCTATCTTTTCTAATAGATTAATTTTTAATGCACAAAATCATTAGCTCTCAAAAATTAGTTTATTAAAACATATCAAGCTTCAAGAATGAATTAAAAAATAGAAATATTAAATCTAATAAGGCCCCAGGGAATGATGGCATTACTCCAGAATTGTATATATTATTTCCACAAAAATAGTAGCACAAGTTATGTTGGGGTGCAGAGCCTAGAAAATGTGCCCTCTTCTTGTAATTCTCAATAATTACCCCAATTATAAAAGAAGGTAAGAATTCACAATTATTTTCTTCATGTAGACCCATTTCTTTATTAAATGTGGATTATTGTAAAAACAAGCGCTGCTACCGTCTGAAGGTGTAAGTCCCAAAACGAACAAAATTCAGGATAAAAACTGGACGCAGCCACCACGATGTGATAAAACCAGTGTTTAATATTAGACTGAAACAGAATAAGCACTTTCACATGCTACACAGGCATGCTTCTTCAGATTTCAAAAACTCATTGTATCAACCAGATTTAAATACTAGCCATTAAACAATATAACTACTTAATTGCTTAATTGATTAATTAAGCAGAATAGTGTTCTAATCGTAACTTAAAGTCAGGTAAAAACATATATAGAGTAAAGCATGTGTCACATATATATAATGTAAATATAAATTATTATTATACAGAATGTATACAAAAATATATAAAACCAAATAAAAAATATAAATAAATATATATAAAGTAACCTCATCAATATAAGCCATAATATTTATAACCAAATACATATAGAACTACACTAGAGATGTTAAATAACAGCATTTAAAAAATAAACAAATAAGGCTCTATTAAAAATATGTATAAGTGCATCATGAAGTATATGTACACATATATATTAGAGATACTTATGCTATTCGAAGTACTTATATAAACATGTATAGGCATATGTAAAAGATATATTAGAATGTATGTGTTGTTCTCTCTACTCAACACTATCCACAGAAAAAATATAAATATAAATAAATAGATGGAACATGTTGGCAGAGCATTCATTGTGACATCCTACATTATAACATACTCACTATGATGTCAATGAAAAAATATATTTAAAAGAGACAAACATCTGATAATATAAAAACGTGTGTTACACTTATAGATGTTATGAATAGCAGAAAACATGAATACCTTTTTATTAGATTAGATATTGAAAAAGCATTTTATTCTTTGAATTGGGATTTTTTTATTTAAAGTTTTAACCCAGCTTGATTTTCTTCCTCAGTTTATTTTGATGTTGAACTCCATTTATAATAATAATGACACATCTTATGTAAAATTACGTTCTTTTACCTCAAACTCCATAAATATAACAAAAGGAACTAAACAAGGCTGTCCTCTTTATCCTTTATTATTTGATTGAGCTACTGAAATGATTGCAATTCTAATTTACTCAAATCTAAAGATTCAAGGTCTAGAGATTAATCAAGAATATAATTCAAAAATTATGTTGTTTGCTGATATCTTCTTAACTTTAAAACACTCTGATGAAACACTGTAATAACTGATATATCAGAAATCTTTATTTTAACAATTATAAATCTAATTATCTTCATATTAACAAAAAAGAATGGTAAATCCAGATCATATTATAATAGGAAAAGAATCCTCTAATATTCTTTATTTAGGGATTCATATATTAAAATCTGCTGAAGAAACTTTGAATTTTAATTATGAAAAATTATATCTACATTATCTAATTTAGTTAATTCTTGTAATACTATTTCATTACATTTGAAGATAGATTAGAATTAATTTAAATGATATTATTTCCAAAAATATATAACCCATTCTCTTATACTACCACATAATAAAAATCAAATAAAAAGAAGCAATAAATTACTCCTACTTTTCTTATGATATCCAAATAAATATAGAGTAAGCTTAAATAATCATTTTAGACCTTGGAGTTCTGGAAACATTAATTTTCTGAACATAGATACTTATGCAAAAGCAATTATATTTAAAACAAGTTTAGTTGGTTAGACAATAACTATATTACAAATTAGAAACGTTTACACTATAACCTGCTTAATATGAATAAATTAAAATGTTTGAATCTCAATAATCATAAACAATTTAATTATTTCTTGATATTTATCTGTAATTATATACAAATTCCTATTTATCCTCCTACAAAATCAAATTATATAAATCTAATTTAAAAGAATAAAAAAATCAAATAATTTAAATTATAAGCATTGTCTTGAGCACCTTATTCCTTTCACTCTAGATAAAAATCTTAAAAATAAAGTTCCTTTACATACATTCCAAAAAAATGGGAAATACCACAATATTTTTTCATTCATTTCAATGTTTTGATGGAATTAAAATTAAATCCTATGAATCTTTATGTCAAGAATATAATATCAAAAATTTGTCACATTTGCAATTAGTTATTATATCGCTTTATAACAAATACTCTTACAATTCTTATTCCTCTCATGAGGAAGTTCCAACACTATTTTTTTTAATGAAATCATATATAAAAATCAAGAATGTATGGACTTGATTTTGAGATTACACACAATAATTGTTAAAGATTTTAGTAATTTGAATGACAGATTCTGGAATTTTATTACAAATGAACATCATTTCTCCTTAAACAATCAAAATAAACAGCAGCTTATTTTATCTGTTTCATCCACTTCTTGGTCTCTTTGTTATTTACTTGGAATTTCATACATAGAGCTTTTTTGACTCCTAATAGAGTTGTTAAATTTAAAAAAGAAAACAAATCTGAATATTGGAGATGTAAGAATTATTGTAATAACTAGTCTCTGTTTCATGATCGTCTTATGTAAATTTTGGGAACATTTTCAAGATTTTCTTAAGGCACTATTGTCAGATTCTTTCATGTTAACAAAATAAAAATTATACTATCCAATGTCTTGGAGATAAAATGCCCAAAAACTACTTTTATTATATAACCTAGACAATTCTTGCAGTTGCTAGGAAACGCATTACAAGAAAGTGAAAGAATTTTTAATGCTACAATTTAAAGACTTTCTTTTTTCTTTGAAAGACACTGCTATAAAAGAAACATCAACTAAGAAGAACATATTTTTTCCTACAAGTCTTATGAATAATCTTTGGTTGACAGTATTGGCCCTTATTGAACATTTTTTTTCATCATAAATGAGTGTATTTTATTTGACATTTAAAAATATTACTCTTAATTTCTATTAACTATAAATATTTTAATCTCAAGCATTTTGCAAATAGTGTAAATAGATTTAGTTATTTTTTCTTATATATATATATATATATATATATATATATATATACACACACATACATATATATAAATTTGATTTGACAATTGTACTTAATTATGGTATTTTACTTTGAATTTTTCTTTCCTTTGTCAAATGTAATAAATTTTTTTCAGTAAAAACAAAGAAAAAATAATATTAAACTCTATATTAATTCTAACAGTCTTTATTCTGAAATTCTTCAAATCATTACTGCTGTGTGGAATATTTTTCACAGGTGCTATAGAGACCTTAACACATTTCCATTACAACATAGGAGGTTTTAGAGGAACTTTTCAAAATGCTTATGAATAAAAATATACTCTTCTTAAGAAATTTCAATTTCCCCTCCATTGACAGGGTAAATTGCAAGAGTAATAATTTATATGAAAGTATTCACAGTAAAATGACTGAAAACAAATATTAACATTTATTCATTGATAAATACATTAGACATAATGTTAGTAACATCAAGGAACAATGCAAAAAATCACTATATTATTCACATGAGAAAGGTAGAAGATGAATGTAACTTCGTCCAGTTTGGAATAACATATTGTAAAGATAAACACCAGAGAGTCTATGGGAAATTCAGTAGATCCAATTATAATAAAATCAAAGAAATAGAACATTGATATCAGGAAGATACCTTTAAAATGTGTTTGCTACATACATAGAAATCTTTCATGATAAAATGCATAAATTAATATGCAGCCTGGCTCCATGTCATAAAGGATGAATCCCTTACTGACATAGATCAGCAGAGCTTGAGTAGTGGCACAGCCTCTTGAAGAGCTGGATACAGAAGGGAGTGGTAGGGTGGTAGTGAGCAGTGTGTGTGTGTGTGGGGGGGGGGTACTTTCCAGTTAGCTGATTGCTACCATGGAGTCTTGTACAACACAAAAAATGACCAAAGACAAAGAAGTGGACTAATAGTATCAAGTCTGTGACAGTAGCCCTGATTATCAAGTGATGACCATTTAAATTTGCGGATGTGCACAGATTATTAGAAATCATTACTAAACATAATGACTATTATGGTATACAATTTGACCTAAATGACTTTAATGAAGGGTAAAAAACAAACAACTTAAAAATAAAGATAAATAAGTCATCAGTCATTAAATCTATACCTTGTAATAACACTGGAAAACTTGCAATCAGACAAAGTTCTCGAAAAATGAATGCAGCAATGACAGTTTTAACATAATATACATTGTTAAAAAAGACAGTGTCATACATTTATTTTAAGGACTATAAATCTCATATCACTTCCAGGAGGAGTAAGGTATTATTCCCTTTATGTAAATTATTAGTGAGACCTATTACCAAATATGATAATGCATTTCATTGCTGTGATAAATCACATCACATTTTACTCAGATTGAATAAATACAAACGTAGATGCAATAATTATGAAGCAGGGCATGTAAACTACTGTCAGAAAATAAATATACTACCACCGTAGTCCATAAGTATTGACTTTTAAAGGAAAGACTATGTAAAATTGTTCATGACATCAATGGTTTATAATCTGGAATTCTACAAAACTCTCAGAGAAATTTCATCTCAGATATCTTCTTCTGTTCCCACCTTTACACTTTAGAAAGAAATGAGGTAGATCTCTGCAGATTCATTTTGTAAAACATTATAATCCTTTGTACACCATGAAAGAACTGCTAAATTTGAAAGAGACTCAGTTACACCCATTTTGAAGAGAATAAATAGACCTGAAATTATACTAGTTTATAATAACTTAAGTCATGAACTAAACTGAACCCAACACATTGCAGATTGCCATCACCAAAAGGAAACAATAATAATGGGATGCTACTGTGTTTCCATGCCATGGTCATGTTTATAAAATGTGATCTGCAGTTTCTGCATAAGCTAATGTAATTCTATGCTTTCATTACGTGATCAGTCAAGGGCATACAGTGAATATTAAGATAAAAGCTTTTAACAATATCAAGAAATTGTTTCTAGCTCAGGTAGTCTAGACCCACAATGAAATTAATTGCTGTTATTTTTGGGTACTGGCAACAAACATAAAGTATCTTATTTTTCAGACATGACTACTGCAAGGTAACTGAATATAGCAAGTGAATATGTATGCACAATAAGAGAATACAGAACAAGCACATCAACTGCAAACAAACAAAAATCGCATGGCAGTTTTCAAATGGACCAGTCAGTAAATTATATAAAAAAAGAAGGGGGGATACTTGGCCACACAATCAAGTAATTCAAATTTTTGCCAACCTAGTTTCACATTAATCATAACTTATTTTCAGGGAAGACCTGAGGTAGTATCCATATTGACCAGGGGAAATTTGGCCAGTGTACCAAAGATGTTTTGCACTCTTTTACTAACTAACACGCTTGCTCTTTGCATTCTGAGTAGGAGAATTAACCAATATAGAGGAAGATATATGGAGAAATGAGGAAAATGATAAAATTAAAAGAAACGATATATACAAATTATGTAGAAATCATATCTTTGGATAATAATGGCTTAGGATGAGACATTCTAGTAGAACTGAATGTAATTTGTAGTAAGGATTTGAACAGCATAATGGAGAGACAACATACCTATCAACTGTCAGGATTTTTGCTGAATGTCCAGATTTTTACCTTATATCTTTGATCTGTTTTTCATAAAGTTTGTGGTTTTATGGCAAATTATTGAGGAATGAAGTCTCCAAATAATGATATACAATTGGATTACATACTTCTTATCCTTTATATAATGCTTGCAAAATCAACACTCACTATTATAGTGACTTTCTAAGTTTATATGAGTGATATTTAAAAATTGTCCCTGATTTTGGGCCTATGCACCCCTATTATTTTTAACTTTGTCCAGTTTGTTTGAGCTTAGAGGTTAAGAGGTATGACAGACTGGAATTAGTCAAATGACTACAAAAAACTCAGGAGACTGAAAGTTCATTTGATACTATTATGGAGATGCAGGAACTGAAGGAGTACTAAAGTACAAACTAGCAGTCACAAGTGAGGTATTCAGAGATCTGTATCAGTTTATCTCTGCTGCACAAAGGAAAAGGGAATTATCTGCTGTTATTCGCACAGTCAGGTGGCACAGCAGATAGCGTTGTCTCCTCACAGCAAGAGATTCCCCAGTTTGAGTCTTGGCTGGAGGTGCCTTCTGTGTGTAGTCTGTATGTAATCCCTGTGTTCACATGGATTTCCTCTGGGTACTACGGTTTCCTCATACATTCAAAAGAAATGCAGTGGGTGGATTGGACACTCTAAATTGGCCATAGGTGTGAGTGTGCATGCAAGTGTGTAGTGTGGAGAAGTACTGTGGTACAGCTAGCCACCCGGTGGTATAAACCTTGGCTCTTGATGATTGGCACTGGTGAAGTAAAACCCTGACCCCCATGTACAAAAATGAGAAAAAGGGGTTGTGGATGAATGGATGGGTCAGCACAGTTACAATTAACAGCCTGTGCTATTAACATATACATCTTTGCTTCAAAAAGGAGTTTTGTAATGGGGAGGAGACACTCTGCAGCAAAAACAGTTTTTAATATAAATCTCAAGAAAAAAATGAAAAGTGAGTTTGGCATATACATAAAATGGTATTAGCGGACACAATCACTGTGTTAACACACAAATACAATTTATCACTCAGAAACTGAATCATTTGTCGATGTATCATTTGTAAATGTTTAAATGACAAGTAAGTTTGTAAACGTTTTTACAAATATGACAAAACAATCTATAGAGTGTGACTATGATATTTTGTGTTCAGAAATGGAATACTTCATTGCAATGCAGAGTGGATACATTGGGTGAAAGGGGGATAAGGATTTTTTATTTAGTTATTTATTTCTTTTTGTAGAAGAAAAAATATGCTGCAGTTTATTTAATAAACAGATTGATAGAATCAAAGTGGATATGTACTGGGGCTGGAAAGTTTGGGCAGATTTGAAAACGTGAAGCAATTGCAATGTGCATACTGAAAATGTGTTTAATACATATAGATGTAAAGGAAATGTGAGTTATTTTATGCATCCTAAACCACGCTATTTTATGGAAGTATGGATTATTTAATGCAGGACTGTAATGAATGGTGTGAGCAGTAAAGGAAAACATGGCACTCAAAACAAAACTATAAAACATCGTGTCCAAATTTGTGAGTACTGCTAATTTGCAGTTTGAATGTGAACAAGAGGAACCTAAAATACAAGACAGGGAAGAAGAGTTGAGAGACAGTTAAGAGGAGGAGTAAAAAGAACAAGACCAGCAAAAGGAAGAAGGAATTTACAACAAAAGGAAAGGCAAGAAACTGGAGTGTTGAGCCTTTATGCTTAAATATTCAACAGGAAGTGGGTATAATGAAGCAGTGGGGTACAATAACTGTGAATGTGTCTGAAATGTTAACTCTTGAGAAAATGTTTGAAAATGATGGGGAAAAGGAACAAATATTGCAAAATGGTTACTATACATAAAAGGTGTGAAAAGCAAAAATGAAAAGAATAAAAAGGGGGATGGATAATGTAAGATATAGTCATTTGGATATTACTTGCATTAGCTCAAATTTAAGAAGATGTTTACCTATGCAGCATTATGACAAAGTATTAACAGATGCTATATGTTTGACAGATGCTAAATTAAAATAATGTGGGGTAAAAGGAAAATAGTAAAATAGTTACTGGAAAAAAAGTTGTCTGGGCAAGGGGACCAGAAGAATTTTCTAGAATTCTTATGTTGCCAAACAAAAACAAATGATATATAAAAGATGCCATAACAGTATACTAGGAAGATGCATCATGATGGGTTTTAATGGCAAATTAAAAATGTATGGTGAGTGCATGTGTGCCCTTACTGTGTCACATGCAAGTAAGGATATATCAACAAACTTTTATGGTGTGTTTGTGTGACCACATCTATGGGGATTTCAGCATCTATATGGGGACTAACATAACAAAGGGAAAAGTTCTACAGGTATAAAGGAACGAAAATACATACAAGTTAAGATGGTAAGAGGTAGAGCGAAAAGAAGTTAAAAGAATGGATCAGATTTTATCCGGAGGCAGTACATGCCGAATTATGACTATGAAGAACCTGACTCAAAATTGCATTTCTTGGTCGGATATGTTGCAAGTATGTCTCCATGTATGGTTGTCCATCCATAATTCCAAGGTAGATATGGCATATTTGTATATGTTGAGTTATATGCTCCATCTTAAAACAGTGGCTGAAGCTAGTCTAGGTGTCCTGGAAATAAATATCTGACAATGAGATTTTCTCAACCCCATGTGCAAAAATGGGAAAAAGGGTTGTGGATGAAAGGAATTAGGGTTTGAGGTACTGATTACAAGGAGTAAGAATAATGTAAAGAGACGATTGTTCTGGAAAAGTCTTACCCATACCCAGTAAGTATCCTAACATTGTCATGTTATGTTCTGTTAATCATAACTTAGCATCATTAAGAAGTATAAAAATGGCTTGTTTATAGTTAACAGTTTAGTGGCCTGATTACCACTCAGTTTTGCAGCATTGACAGTTTTTTTTTTTTTTACACATTATAAATATAGGAGAATGTCCCTCAGGGACCAACACTGGAATGAAGCACCCTGTTTCAAAGTTTCTTTTGGTAAGGGACCACCACTGGAATGAAGCACCCTGTTAAAAAGTCTCTTTTGGTAAGATTTAAGAGTTATCACATACTATATGTCATTAGAGTCCTTGTCATATTGATGTTGTTAGTATACAGGGGTGAAACTCAGCTATATACTAATGACATGCCCTTTAACACTAAACCCTTGGATATCTGCTGACAGATGTTGCTGGCCTAGACCTGGTAGAAAAGATTTCAGTGTTACTGATGTCTCAGAGGATATGTAATTTAGTATTGTTTACCACTAATATAGATAAGCTAAGGAAGCGTGAATCTAGTAAGCTTTCAGGTTGAAAGTAGTTTTTATTCAGTCATCCTCTGCTCTCCTTTTTTTTGTCATGTTTCTTTACAAGCCATATTTGTCAGAAAAACTTTTAGTTATGTACTCACCATAACTTCAGATGTTTGGGATCCATCTCGCCTACATTCTGAATGATGGGTTCGGAGCCGATACCTCGGCTCCGACTCGGCACGCTTATGCCAAAGAGCGAAGTCTCTTATTGGCTGAGCTTATTATATCCCAGGATGCACCACTACCATTCCCCCAGATCTAGTTTGTCCGCATACATGCACACATGCATACCCTGCTTATATAACATCGTCAGATGAAACAAGATAAAAACAGTAGAGCTCAAAACCGTTCAATCTCTTCTGATCTGCAAGGCAGGGGGAAGGAGGGTGGGTATCAGGAATGTAGGCGAGATGGATCCCAAACATCTGAAGTTATGGTGAGTACATAACTAAAAGATGTTATGTGATCCTATCTAGCCTACATTCTGAATGATGGGACAGCGTCCTAGCACCTGAATCCTGGGTGGCTCACTGGAAAACACTCCTGAGTACCGTGGAACCAAATGAAGCTCGTCCTTTAGATGCCACATCCAATTTGTAGTGGGAAATGAAAGTGTGCGGGTTGGACCAAGTAGCCGCAGCACAAATTTCGAAATAGCGAGCTTGGAATGAAAAGCTATAGAAGTAGCCATAGCTCTGGTAGAATGAGCTTTGATAGATGATGCAAGTTGCTTATTTGAAGAAGAATAGGCTTGAGTTATGCAATCTCTGATCCATTTTGAGATTGTAGCTTTTGTGATGGTTTGGCCCAATTTATTATCTGAGAAGGACACAAACAACTGGTCTGACTTACGAAGTTGCTGAGTCCTGTCTAAATAGAAGCGTAATTGCCTGTGAACATCCAATTTATGGAGAGTGTATTCTGCCTCATTAGAGAATTTTGGAAAGAAAACTGGTAGTTCTAGAGATTGTTGAAGACAGAAACTAGAGCAGACCTTTGGGACAAAGGATGGATTAGGCCTAAGAGATACTCTATCTTTGTGGAAAATCAGATATGGTGGTTTAATAGACAGGGCTTGAAGCTCTGAGACTCTTCTTGCTGAAGTAATAGCCACTAAGAATGCCGTTTTCCATGACAGATATTTTAATTCGCATGTAGCAGCCGGTTCAAAAGGAGAGATGTTAATGCGCGAAGCACTAAATCAAGATCCCACGGGGGTGCAGGATGAAAAACTGGTGGTCTTAACAGACTCGCACCTTTAATGAATGTTTTGCATAGCCTGCTGCTCATCAAAGGAGGATCCGTGGATTCATGGAATTTAGAGATAGCAGCTAGTTGAACTTTAATAGTTGAGACAGAAGATCCCTGATTAAATAGGGATGTTAAGAATTTCAAAACCTCTGGGACAGGAGCAGTGATAGGGTCTAAGCCCTTGAGTTGAGCCCAGATAGCAAACCTCTTCCACTTACTGAGGTACAATTTGTTAGTGGTGGGTTTATGGGCCGAAGACAAAATGTGAACAACTTCCGGGTCTAGTGTGTGACTTCTGACTAAGGTCGGAAGTGGAGGAGCCAAGCTGTCAATTTCAGAGATTGAAGGGACTGATGCCAATGTCCCGACTGATGGATTAGCAAATCCGGGATCAGGTCTAAGGTCCACGGATCGTCCACTGCATGCTTTTCAGGTAAGGAAACCATATCTGACGAGGCCAGTATGGGGCAATCAGAATCATTGAAGACCTTAGCTGAGAAGCTTTTTGAATGACTTTAGGTAGGAGTGGAATTGGAGGAAAAGCATAAAGCAACCCTGTTGGCCAGGGTTGAGCTAGAGCATCCATGGCCGGTACTTCCTGATGTGGAATCAAGGAGAAGAACGTTTGGCACTTGGTGTTTTGTGGAGTCGCAAATAGGTCGCAGCACGGCGTCCCCCATCTCTTGAAAACCTGGGCTGCTACTGTGCGGTTTAGAGACCATTCGTGAGGAGAGAGAATTGTCCTGCTTAATTTGTCCGCCAATACATTTGACTTTCCGGGATGTGGGTCGCTACCAAGAAGCGGTTGGTAGCTACAGCCCATTCCCACACTCTCATGGCCTCTCTGCAAAGGGGATACGATCTGGTCCCTCCTTGTTTGTTCAGATACCAAACCACCGACATGTTGTCTGTGTGGATGGCGATGATGCCCTGAGGAAGGAACTTGTGTAAGGCCTGTAGGGATAGAAGTACAGCCCTCATCTCCAACACGTTGATGTGGAGAAGAGCTTCGTCCGGAAGCCAGGAGCCCTGAACTAGCCTGCCCAGACAATGCCCCCACCCTATCTGGGAGGCATCTGTCGTCAGGGTAACCGCTGGAGGGGGGAGAACAAAGGGTTTTCCCTGATCCAAGTTGGATGTTTGAAGCCACCAGCGCAGGTCCCTTTGCATATTTCCGTAATCATGATGTGATGATTGAGGGGGAGATTTTGAAAGGTCCATTGAGTTGATAAGAGCCACTGAAGAATCCTCATGTGTAACCTTGCTAGAGGAACTAAAAGTACCGTGGCAGACATTGAGCCTAGAACCTGTAGGACCATCCTGGCTGGGGCTTTGGATCTCGAGATCAGAGCTTGAACTTGGCCCTGTAAGGTTCGGATCCTTTCGGCAGGAAGAAAGACACGCATCAATCTTGAGTCTATCTCTGCTCCTATAAACTTTATGCGCTGAGAGGGCAGCAAGACAGACTTTGACCAATTGAATGTAATCCCCAGGGAAACACCCAGGGAGATGGTGGCTTTGAGGTTGTCCATAAGTAGATGCCTGGTGGTGGCAGTCAGGAGCCAGTCGTCGAGATAGGGAAACACTTGGAATCCAAGGCTCCTTAGGTGAGCCGTCACTACTGCCAAACACTTGGTGAACACCCTGGGGCTGTGGTGAGACCAAAGGGCAGAGCACAAAATTGGTAATGACTGGCTCCCAGGCTGAAGCGCAGATACCTTCTGGACGCCTGATGTATCGGTATGTGATAATAGGCGTCCTTGAGGTCTATGGAGCACATCCAAACATCTTTCTCCAACAACGGGAGAATGGATTGCAACGTGACCATTCGGAATTTGGATTTAAACGGATAGGTTCAGTCTGCTGAGATCCAATATTGGTCTCAGGTCCCCTGTCTTTTTTGGCACTAAAAAGAACCTGGAGTAATTTCCTGATCCGATTTGGTCTGTGGGGACCGGTTGGATGACTCCTTTTGTAGCAGCTTTGAAGCTTCTGCGGCTGCTATTTCCCTTTGACTGGGTGGTGGGTCCGGGATTCTCTTGGACGGAGGGGGTGAGTATTTGAAAGGGATGGTGTAACCTCCGGCAATTATCCGAAGCACCCATCTGTCCTGAGTGATTGACTCCCAGGCTTTTAGGTGCTTGGCAAAGCGACACCCGACTGGCTCGAGCAGCACAGCCGGGCAATCCCTCATGTCGTGTGGGAGGCTGAAGAGCCACGAAAGGACTCGCGGTCTCCAGAATTGCGGGGCCCTCTGCCGCCTCTGGGACGGCGTCTCCCTGAAAAATTTCCCGCCCTCTGCCTCTGGACGGGAATCTTCCTGCTGTTGGGAGAAAAACTTGCGAGATTTCCGGAACCACATTTTCCCCTCCTTTGGCCTTGGGGTAAGGCCGAAGGGAGTGGAATAACGGGCCCCTACGGCAGATAACGTTTTCCCTCTTGCTCACAGCGGGTAAGGGTGTCTTTCACCTTGGGTCCAAACAATGAGGACCCATCAAAGGGGCGTCGGCGAAGGAAGACTTGAAGGCCTCCATGAAACTGACACAAGCGGAGCCAGGCCTGTCTCGTGAGCCACGCCTGTGCCTGCCGCTCTACCGCCCCTTCGGCCGCATAGGATATGAGCCTCATGGACGAGTTAGCAATTGACGTAAGGATAGCCAACTGAGAGCTGACAGACTGGGCCAGCTGCTCAGGTAGGTTACCGAGAGGAGTCTGACAACTCCTTGACCAGATCCCTCTGAAGCCTAGTAAAATGTGCCAAATAATTCAGAGACCTTAAGGTAAAGGCCGCTGAAGTCAGGGTGCGCTTCCGTACCTATCCATACTCCTAGACTCCTTATTAGGAGGATGGATGGACGTTGAAGCCTCTGCCACGTCCTGCTGTGTAGCAGATGCCACCACCATGGCATCTACAGCCACGCCTTTAGTAAGGAACTCCTTCTCGGGGAGCAGATAAGAATTTGTTTGGACGAGAAGGGACTGGTTCCACAGTATCCGGGTGTTCCCGCCCTTGACAAACTAAATCCAGAAGCTCGTCGAAGGGCGGAGATACCCAGGAGGCGGAGGGCTGAGCCCCAAAGGCCTTGAGGAGCACTGATTCGTCCGCAGAGGGCTGTTTGGACATCCAGCCGCCTCGTTGTTTGAGGATCTCTAAGATGTCTGCAAAGGAGACATCATCCGAGGACGACTTAGGGGACCCCTCTGCATCATCCATATCCGTGTCCGATGTGATAGACTCCGGGGAGTCCACGTGCTTCCTCTTGCACGATCTCTTCCTTGGGATTCCTCTGGAGATGACTCCGAAGAACCCTCAGGAAGAGGGGAACCCCCACTGGGGGTAACCTCAGGCCTCGGGGCTCCGCTGGCTACAGACAGGGGAACTGCCAAAGACCCAGTCTCCACGCCCAGGGAAGGTGCTGGTAAAACCGGAGAGATGGCCGAAGAGGATTTGGCCAAGGCACTCCTCATGGCTCTGAAAGCCGGACCTCCAGAATCCTGGGAGCGTCCAGTCTCCGGGGCCATGATAGTAGACGGAAGTCCCGCAGCCGAAGCACCGAGAGGGAGGCTCGGAACCCCATCGGTCCCGAAACATCACCCTCGGGTCCAGCCGAAGAAGTCCGCGTACCAAACTCGGACCCGAGGGCCCGGGTTGGAGTAAGGGTCGGAGCCGACCCTGAGATCTCCACCGGCTCCAAGAGCACCTGCTCCGACGGAGCCGAAGCAGTCGGAGGAGGAATAGCAATGGGATGGGTCATGGCCATCGGCTCCGAAGCCAACTGGGTCGGAGCCGAAACAAATTTTGGAAGACTGGGGACTGGAAAAGTCTTTGGAGCACCCTGTCTATATCAGAATCCGACATTCTCGAAGACCGAGAGGAAACAGAGCGGGTTCGAGAAGACCTCTCCCTCGGCCCCAAGGGACTAGGGGACCGGCTCGAGGCGACTCGATGAGAATCGGCGCCGAGGAAACACACACACCAGATTCCATCGGTGCGAGGTAGACTTGGCGCCGAGGAGGAAGTGTCTGAGCGGGCGACCCTTGTCGGCTCCGAGCAGTGGAGCCGGCGAAGGTGACCCGCCTCGATGCCCCAGCCATCGGCTCCGAAGCCCGAGGAGTCGATACTGGAGGCATCGAGGCAGACCGTTCCGACCTCGGCTCCGAAGTCTTTGGAGCCGAAGGAGAGGCCTGCCTAGGTCTCTTGGCAGTCGGATCCGACGGACTGGTCGGAGCCGAAGCCCTTTTCTTTTTGGCAGGAGTCGGAGCGGAAGACAAGGCTTCTTCAAAAGAGGGTTTAATCAACCCTTTAAGAATTAATTTATTTTTCCTCTCCTGGAGGACCCTAGAGGAAAAAGCGTGACATACGCTGCAAGACTCCTGCAAGTGCTTTGCCCCTAAACAATAAACACAAAGTAGATGGTCATCAGTAACAGACATCTTAAAAGCACATTTAGTACATTTTTTAAAGCCCGAAGGCCTAGGGGCTTGAGACATAATGTTAACAATTTCTGACAGGAAATTTAACCACTGTAGAATCGTTTATGACGAAAAACCGAAGGCTTACAAAAACTGTGTAAAACACAACCTTGGGTGTAATAACCGGGAACTTTAAACACTAAAAAGTTCAGTTATACAGTTTGACCGAAAAGGCCCTGGATTGAAAGGGGGGCCAAAACAAACTCTACCCAATCACACACAAGAAATTCCACTACTCAATCATACACAATAGGCAGCAATAGGTAGCAATAGCCGTTAAAACGGCTTTTGTGAAATACAAGCACAAAAACTGACAGAAAAAGTAGTTAATAAAAGCTACTCAGCCCAGCCAGCTCGAGACCACGTCCTTGCAGTTAAGCGGCAAACGAGATCTGGGGGAATGGTAGTGGTGCATCCTGGGATATAATAAGCTCAGCCAATAAGAGACTTCGCTCTTTGGCATAAGCGTGCCGAGTCGGAGCCGAGGTATCGGCTCCGAACCCATCATTCAGAATGTAGGCGAGATAGGATCACATAACATCAATTATTTTGGAAGAGCTGTACCTGCACCAAAGCTGTAACAGCAACTGAACCAGTATCTTTCTTCAAGTTCTTATCACAACGAACTATCGCTTCTGTCCAGCAATGTTGCACGAAGGATAAAGCCCTGACTATGGCTCAGGTAACCCAAGATGATGGCAGGCGAGGTGGGGCATGCCCATCCTGGAGGGGGGGTGCCTGTTCATACCACTTGTTGTGATTCAATCATCTTGGAGGAGAATGAGAGAACTGTGATGTACTGCATGAGGGTGGATGAAGGTTGGTCCAGATCTGATGCCCATTACATTTCCCACCCTTACAGTATTTCCTAGAGTGTGTGTATTTGTGATGAAATAAACATGTAAAAAATACTCCCATCACAGCAATGTGAGTCTGTTCTGGGATATCTTAGTCTCTTCACTGTCCCCGACCCTAATCTCCAGGAAATAGAGACTCAATGATCAAGGAGAAATACTGGAGTATGCTAATGGTCAACTGAATAGCAAGAAAAAGAGCTTACAATATTTATTTTCCTGTGATTTCAGTTCAACAACTGTTTACAGAATCACATTTTTGTGTGCAGTGCAGCTTTGTCCTTTTACCTAGCATCCATTCCTGACAATAATATGCTGCCTATTTGTGCCACCATGGGCATAAAAGTATTTCTCAGCAAGATTTCTCAGTACCTGTGATGCAATAGGCAAATAAAATCTTGACCTATATTTTGGACTGCTGGGCCAACTGTAACTTTTGACTCGTACATTAAATATTGCAATACTGCAGTTTATAGTGGAAAAATTTCCTTTTCAAAATGATTTTTATCATGAGTCTTTAAAAAAACATTAACAGCTACTGACATCAGCAAATGCCCAAAAGATGTTATCATAATGTTTAGTGTGTCAAGTGCTGAATGAGCACATAAACAAGTTTTGAAAATCACGAGTGACATAGTGACACCTCTATAACTTCCAAGTAAAATAAAATAAAATATTTTTCTGACTTAATTCAGCTATGGATTACTTTTTCACCTTTATTTAGATTTTCCCAAATAAAAAGAAGAAAGAATAAAGGAGGGATAATGAAAAACAGGAAGTTAGAAGAACCCTAGTCAGGCAAACTATTAATCAAAATGAAAACAGTAAAAGTGCATTCAGTTTGGTGGATGAATTCTTGTAAAATCAAGAAAGTCGGTTATACTTGTGTGATATATCTTTATAGGGATTATCATTATGTGCTACACAAGAAGTGGTCAGAACATTATGTAACAGGTTGACTGGAAAACATTGACTATGTATCACCTCATATACAAATATAGCTGTTAAGAAACAATTCACTTTTGTCATTTAAACAGATCTTTTAAGTTGGGACATAGCTATATAAAGATTCACCATCTATATACATATCAGGAGGACAGTGTCATGTTTATTTAATATTGTTTACTAGTATGTACACTTTAAGCTAGTGAGAACCTCTCACTGTTTAACTTGCTGATGCATCTGAAAAGTGAGAAAAAATCAAGGAAAGAAGATTTCTTTGTTGCCCAGCTAATTTAGCCATTTTCATCAGTTTCTGCATTGTGTGTTACTATTTATACTGTTTTAGGTGTTTTGTGTTTTCTTGCATTGCATACACTTTTTTATATCATTTTAATACCTTTCAGCTAATAGTGCCTTACCTGATATTTGTGGTTGCACTTTAGCCGTTTCAAGCTGTTCTGTTTTGTTTAATACTCTTTTGTTCCTTTAACATCACTGCCTTGAACAAATCTGCTTGGCCAGGGGTGGAAGGCGTCTTAGAATCAGCTGTGATTTGATATAAATGAGAGTTAGACTTATTGCTGCAGGTAGTGGATATCTTTGAGGACTTGAGATTTAGATTTTGCCTAGTTTTCTTTGTTTTTTTTTTTTTTTTTCTTCTGTTGTATTTACTACACAGAGCTGTGCTGAGAGCAGCACCCCAGTAGTGGCCTTCTCATAGAGGGCAGTACATACAATTAAAACTCTCTACTTATATTAAATGTTCTTATAACATTGCTGAATTACTTATCCATTTCCACTTTGCTTAAATTGTTTGTCATGTGGAAGCAGGGGCTTCCTCTAACAGAACCACTTGCGGTGAGCAGCCTGGACTTACACTGAACATAAAACCAATCTGACTACCTTCCAAAGCTGAACAATTTCCCCAGCTCTCTTTAAATCCTCAGTTATTTTAAATCTAGCTGCATTGATCATCATGGGGAGTGAAAACACAAATTCCCCCTGTATTGCCAGTCTTATAGCACATAGAATCCTGAAGCAGACTCTATCTATGGGAGGTTCAAATGCTTAGTTCAAGTGGTGTTGTCCCTGTCTTAACCAACTACATCCACTGAGCCTAACACTGCCACAACCATATCCACACATATGCAACATTAACAGACTACAAACTTTAAGCTGCGTTATGCTAAAATATCATTACCAAAACTGGTACTTTTCCGTTAAACCCCTACCACTTCGCAGTGCTGTCTTTTGCCGGTTCTTCAGCTGCATGTGTCACTAACATCATTATTCTTGCATCCAAATTATTTACTGTTAATTTTCATATAATTATTGCTATTAATAAATGCCAGCATAGATAATAGTGAGTGTTTTGTTGCATTTCTGTGAAATATGGCAATGCTTCTTTCCAAGAAATGTTCAGGCGAGGGAATTTGCCATTGCTAACTTTAGGTTCAGTGATTACTGTTATAGAAAGGCAACATCATTTGCTATGATTTTTGCCCAAGTAGGGGTACAACACAAGATTGTGTGAAAAAGAAGCTGTTAAACAGCACATTGTGGTGAACAAAGAGGAAATACCGGCAAAACACAGCAGCGCAAAGTGTTAGGGGTTTAATGGAAAAGTACCCCAAAACCTCTTAAGACTCTAAAGACTAGGCATCAGTCTAAACCTTCACATTTGCATCCTGCACACAACCTAGCATCAACAGCTCATATCCAGCATATAGTTTGCTCTGATACTATAGGACATACAGATGGTAAATGGGGTCACAAAACTACCATGCAGAAGTCCTTAAGGCAGCAAGACTAAGCTAGTTCATCTGGCAGCATCCTGATTATCAGTGACTCCACAGTTAGAAACACAGATGGTCCACTCACCATGCTGAGCAAAGACAGTGTAATGGTTAGTTACCTCTCAGGTGTCAAAATATGTAATGTTAATATAAACCTTCAAGTCCCTTCACCTACATGTACATATAACCTGATCATTACACACACATAAGTGAATGACTTGAGATACACATCCTTGGTTCGTATGAACAGGGACATTTTAGAGTTCTTAGAATATGCATCTGTAAAGGGAGTGAAACTAGTATTGAGCAATATTCTATCATTATAAAAAATCATGCTGCAATACAGATAAAAGATAATTTACTTTAATTATTGGCTTAACCACCTTAAAGTGCTCTCACTCCTTTTCGTTTCCTGATGGCTATTGAGAGGAGATCCCTGCCATGCCTACAGAAATTCAAACTACCTGATCCTTGTAACCTCATACACATCTACTAAACTAGTACCACTCTACCCACCCACTCAAGAGACCTAAATTATGTCTGAAACATAACTAGAACTTGTTGGCAGGGTAGATACCTTTCGCATGGAATATTTCTTTTATGGAACAGACTCCCCTTTGAGGTAAAGCAGAGTGACTCTATGATCCTTTTTAAGCATAACCTGGATGACTGGAAGGGCAATCATAAGTTCACCTCTAGTATGACCCTTGTAACCTTTATGGAATGGGGCCATAACTAAGAAGGGGTTCATAGGTTCATACTAGGCTATCTGCCCTAGGGCATTTATAAGCCTAGCCAGAGTGTGTGTGGCTTTCACCACCCCTTAGGATGAGAATACTATACCCATTAGCTTGCTGTGCCTCTGTCCAGCAGTGACACAGAGATGATTCCCGGGGTAAACCTACGATCTCCCATCCACTCGTCAAGATTTCTCTTGAACAGAGTCAGTGAGGGGCTCTGCCTCACATGGACTGGGATTCTGTTCCATAGTGTAGGGAGTCTCTGGGTGATGAATCTGTCCCTCCAGCACATCCTATTTATATCCATGTTGAGGTTTAAGTCTCTTGCTCTCGTGGCTCTGGTGGATTTGGATTTTTTGAGGTGGAGCATGTCCATTAATTCCGGGTTGGACATGGCCTTGTGTCAGGCACAGATCACCTCTGAGCAGACGGTATGCGACTGAATAGAGCTGGAGTTTCTTCAGTCAGGCAGCGTATGACATATGTTTGAGCCCCTTTATCCTTTTGGTGAGGAACTTTTGGGGTCTTTCCAACTGCTGCAGGTGTCGGGTAAGGTACATTCCGAATGGGGCGTTGTACTCAATCATTGGTCTGATAAGTGAAGAGTACAGGGGTACAATGACCTCTCCTGATCTGGATGTGAATCCCTTCATGATCAGGTGGGCAATGTAGAAGGTCTTCCTAACCACTTTGGCAATGTGAGTGTCAAAGAGAGGTTACTGTCAACTTGGGTCCCCAGGTCCCTGATAACGTCTTCCGTGTTTAATGGATTACCACCTATGTGGTAATTAGGGGTTACCTTGTTTTTCCCAAAGGGTATGACTATACATTTTTTGGCATTTAGCTTAAGGCCATGGCTCTGGCACCAGTTATCCATTTCTATGAGACCTCTCTGGAGGATGTCTGTGTCTGATGGAGTGTCAATTATGGTGCCCAGTTTGCAGTCATCTGCAAATTTTGTCAGCCACAATCCCCCTATGTTTGCCTGCACTTCAGAAAAATAAATGCCGAACAAGAGGGGGCCCAGGACTGAGCCCTGTGGGACACCGCTCGTGACCGGCTTAGAGTCTGACATGGCACCAGCAACTCTAACCCTGTGGGTTATGTCCTTGAGCCAGTTTGCAACCCATCTTGTGACATATGGGTTTACATCTAAGCTGGTGAGCTTTTCTATGATGCCCGATTTGGGTATTGTATCGAACGCTTTTGCTAGGTCAAGGTAGGCTGTGTGAACTGCCTTACCCTCATCAATGGCCTTAGTGACTGTTTCGAAAAAGTCGACCAAGTTCAAGAGGCAGGATCTGCCCTTGACAAAGCCAAATTGAGTAGGATCCAGTGTCTGTAGGTCCCCAATGTCTTTATTTATGAGTTCCATTATGATCCTCTCCATAGCTTTGCAGACAAGGCTCGTCAAGCTTATGGGGAGGTAATTTCCAGGGTCCGTAGAAGCACCGCCTTTGTGGAGTGGGACCACAGTTGCCGTACGCCATTCTTTGGGTACGTATCCTGTAGTAAGGCTAAGATTAAACAGCAGCCTTATGTGTGGGTTTAGTTCCTCATTGAGTTCGTGTAGCACACAGCCGGGGACACCGTCCGGTCCCATTGATGCTGTGTTTTTTTGCTTTAGAGAGCAGCTCTCACCTGGGCATCTGAGATGTTTGGGAGGCTAGACTCTGGTGGGATAGATATTTCTCCTTTTGGGGGGGGGGGGGGAGAAATTTGCACTGAACCTGTCTGCCAGTATGTTGGCAATGTCTGTGGGTTCAGTGATTTTTGTATCATTTTGGACTAATTCTGAGCATATCTGGGAGTTTCCACCCAGGTTTCTAACATAGCTAAAGAAGGCCTTATGATTGTATTTTGTGTCATTAGCGATTTTTCTCTCAAAGTTGGCCTTGGATGATTTTATGAGTGATCGTAGTTTTTTGCTAGTAGTGATCAGAGATGCCTTCCCTTTTAGAGATTTTGCTCTGTCATGTAGTAGCTTTCTCCTCTTGTTGTAGAGTTTGTTTATGGCTGGGGTCCACCAGACCGGGCGCCTGCCTTTGGTGGAAAGGGTCTTGATTTTATTAGGGATTGCTTGATCCATACATTCCTGGAGGTGCTCGTAGAAGGCATTTGTAAGGGTTTCAGCAGCGTGGGTTGTGGTTTCCACTGGCTCGGGGGGCCTTGAAGGATACCACTCCAGTCTTAAGAAGTGTGAAGTTTGCTTTTGAGAAGTTCTTCACTGTGGTCTTTTTTGCTGGGGTTGGGGGTGGGATGTGGATCTCCAGTGAGATTAATTTATGGTCTGATCTCACCAATGAGGGATATACTTCCGGTGTGGAGCATTTTGTCCCCATGTTTGTGATGATCAGGTCTAGTATATTTTCTCCTCTTGTGGGAATGGTGACTAGTTGTTCCATAGCATTTGAGTTTATGTACTCCAGGAACCTTTGGGCTAGGGTATTGGGGCTTGAGTAATGTTCCCAGTCTATGTTTGGGTAGTTGAAGTCACCCAATATGATGGTATTTGGAGAGACATTCATACTCTCCAGTGTCTTCAGGAAGGCTGTGTGGGTTTCCTGAGTTTGAGAGGGTGGTCTGTAGCATGCTACAAACTGTAGGGCAGTTTTACCTATGGTTAATTGCACCTGGATGGTCTCCGATGCTTCGTGCGTTGCCACTAACCTGGAGGTGTGGGTATCCTTTATGAATATGGATACTCCCCCCCTCCTTTTGTGGTTCGGTCCGGATTTTGGGGCCGAAACGCATGATATGAGGTATAACCTGATAGTGCTGGGGTGCTCTCAGGAGCCTTGAACCAGGTTTCAGTCACAGCACAGACATCGATGTTCTCCATACTGAGGAGGGCTTCGAGGGTGTGCATCTTGAGGTTTAGACTTCTGGCATTGAGCAGTATTACCCTTAGTTTTTCTCCATTTTTGTTTTCCAGGGTAGTAGGTTTATCATTTGAGCCTTGCCTAAAAAAGGCACTATGGGGGTGGCAAGAGCCTTTGCCAATATCCGGAAGCCAGGGTGACAGGTGCAAGCCGTCCCTTGCGAAGCAGCGTGGCTTGTCAAGCATGTCATCCCAGGCAGACAGACATTGGATCCCCTTAGAATGACACCAGTAATTAAGCCAATTATTAAAGCTGATCATTTTGTCTCTGTATTGTGGCATCATTCTTGGTGAGGGTAGGATACTGCTCAGGGTCAGGGTCCTACCGGCCTGGGCTACATAATCTGAGAGCTCCTCTATGTCTCTTTTCATGTAGTCCAGGGAGGTACGTCTCAGGTCATTCACACCGGCATGGACAATGACTGAGTCATACTTGTACTTGCTGTGGAGTGACCTGAGTGCTTGTGTTATGTGGCGGATTCTAGCGCCTGACAGGCAGCTTACTGTGATCTTTTCCTTGTTCAGTCTGGTGAGTGGGACGTCAGTGTGTCTGACTATGGATTTACCTATAACAAGTGTGTCTGGCATTGTGTTTGGCCTTAAGGGCTGTGACTGTTTAGCACACTGACTTTGAGAACTATGTGTTGCATGTCTTATGTCTTGAGGTGGCAGTTGCTTGGGTGTCTGCTTTGGAGGCCTCTGTAGTTTTGGTAGATTTTTGATCAGTGCCTCCGAGTATGTCTTTGTGTGTTTATGTGTTTGTTTTGCAGTTGTGATAGTTCTATGTGAAACTGGGTTTGTGGTGTGCGTGGTTTCCTTCTCCTTCTGTATGGTCTTGCCAGTCCTGAGTTGAGAGAGCTCAGCTTCCAGTTTGGCTATATAGTTGCATCTCTCACATGTATTTGTGTTTTGTGGGAGAAGGAGTGGGTTGTCTGTGTACATGAGGCAATTGTAACATTGCCTCAAGATGCCCAGATTCACCAGCTGAACAGGAGAGGATGCTAGCAACTGACCCTTCGACATGCTAGAAAAAGTGAAAAAGTTTGCTGTGTAACTGAGTCAGAAGGGACCTATAGGGAAATGGGTACTCAAGGGGATTCTAGGCTAATGTAGTACTTTGTTTAGTATATAAGTACTTTACCTATATAAAAATGCTTTAGGAGCAAGTGCTGAGCTTTTGAGATAGAGAATAGACTGTTTAGATTGCAAGTAGAGAAGTTCTAAGGGAAAAATTGAAGAGCAGACTTTAGGGAGCCAGAAATAGTTTAACCTTTTTTGACCGGCGCTGCCCGATGGTGCTCTATGGGCAACTCCACGCTAAAGTGGGCTTTATTACAGGGGGCTGAAAAGAGCTAGGAATTGACCCAAAATGGCCAATAGACTACAAGTTTCTGGCTGGAACCACTCCTCTAGGGACAAATAGGCTGCTCAGTGCTCCCCACTCCCACTGGTGAACAAAGACACTTCCTTTTATCCAAATAAGGATATGGAATAGCACAGGAACCAAGACAAAGCCCAGAGATCAGCAAACTCTGAAGACTGGACTATTCTAGTTCAGTAAGGCGGGAAAACAAGATTTTTTTTTTTGTTTGTTTTCTTTCTTTTTTTGCAGAAAACAGAGGAAAAACAGACAGTAAATGCTATAAATGCTTTTAAACAGCTAGCGCACTTGAGTGTGTTAGCCTACAGGTAAAATTAAGCAACAAATAACTTTTTAAAAGTGCAAAACAGTTAATCAACACAAAAACAGTTTAAATAGAATGCAGAGCTATATAAACAGGCGAAAATGCAGTCGCTAAGCAGTAAATAATCAAAAAGCCAGAAAAAAAATACTTAAAACAGGAAAAAGTCACTCTTTTGCTCTCTGCTGCTTGTAGAACTCTGCAGGACACCACGAGGAGCGGTGCTGAGTTTAATACAAGCGCTAAAGCGGGCTTTATTACAGGGGGCTGAAAAGAGCTAGGAATTGACCCAAAATGGCCAATAGACTGGGTCTGGTAAGAACTCATGCCTTGGTAAATTGGTGTAATTTTTGGCTAGGATATAAATGGTTCATAGGATCAACAGCCTTGTACCTATGAACCTAGTATTTAAAGTCAGTGCATTGATATTATGTGTCAATCAAAGTAATAAAACAAAATGCAAGTAGTCAAAACAGTTAAGTGATACAAGAAAACCAAACCATCCATAAAGCAGCCATTTCTTAAAAATAATTGCTTCACAACAATGATATCAATTCTGTGTATAACTTCTAAGTGCCTTACTATTTGATATTACCTCCCTGGTTTCTGGTTCCTATAATAAAGTATTCTTCATCCAAAAAAGCTAACATAAACCTAAGTCACATTTTCTTCATGTTTTCAAATGTCCAGTGTGGCAGTTCAGCTAGTGTGCCTGTCTTTACTACATAGGTGCCGTATTCTAATTCTTAAATGTAATCCTAATTTAATTACTTCTGAAAGTTATCTTTTCTCATTAATCACATTACCCAAGTTCTTTTTATCTTTCCTAATCCATTATTTATATTCAGTTGGCTACAGCATTCCAGAAATACTGTCCCCACCTTCTTTGCAACATTAAAAAGGAGTAGCAATTATGAAATGGTAACAATGTTGAGTCCTTCAGAACCTCCAGATGGATCCACACCCTGTCCTACTTCCTTCTCACCATGGAATTATTTAATAGCCACGTTGAGCTCATCTACAGAACTGAACTCAATTCTATTAGCTGCTTCGAGACCTGCCTCCACAAACAACAGCATGTCCAGCAGGTTTAAGAGTTAATAGGTTCATGGATTAGTACTAAGCAGGTGATCTGGATGATTCTATATAGTGTAGTCATGCAACCTAGGGAGTATAGCCAGTAGAGTTAGTTCCCCTTTATAAAAATGTCATACTGCTAGTGCAGTTAGGAAATTTATGCCAACCCATCCAATCATCAAGACTTAGTTTGAAAGAGGCCAAAGTTTTACACTGTTTAACATGTAAGAGAAGTTTATTTTCCATACATCCTTTTGGTAATCAACCTGCCCCCCCCCCCAAAGAAAACCTATTTATTTTTTGATGTAACCTGAGAATTTTGGACTAAATGTTTTTAATACTACCAATGTTTCTGAGGAGGCTAAGGTCTAGTAAGACAGTGACTATCAGAGCTGTAAAGATAAGACAGAGATCTCTTTGTGGGAATCTATTTTAGATGGAAATAGTGAGAGGAGTTTCACTGTGTCTGGCTAAGGGAGCCTAGACCCTTGATTTTCTTGGTTAGAATGTAATGAGGTCTTTCAAGACAGATTACTTATTTGGAAAGGTGCATACCAAATGACATGATATAGTCAATGATTAGCCTAACAAGGGAATCATAAAGGGAGACATTGAAATCTCTGGATCAAGAGGATATACATTTGATAACTAATTGGGCAATGTAAAAAAAGATGCTCTTATTATAACTGATACTTGATTATCAAGGTGTAGTTTGTTGTCTATGACTATACCTAAAACTTTAATGACAATACCTGCCTTAAATGAGGTTCCATTTATGTGACAACAAATATAATAGAACTGCTTCCAAATGTAGTTACACTACACATTTCCACTGATTTTAAGTCATGTTTGGAGCAACAAATACTAACTGTATCCAGCCCAACTTGGATAATGAGAGTTTGTACAGGAGTTACAGTGATCTGCAATCTTTTCCAACTACAAACTCTGTACATCTGCCTTCTCACCGAAGAAAAAATAGGGACTCAGTACAGAGCCCCATGACAATCCTGTATTGCCTAGTCTTGTATATGAGAAGGTACTGCCATTGCTGATAATGTTTAAGCTTGTATGTTCATGACTAATATCTACATGAGTAATTGTTTCAGAATCAGTAGTAAGGTCAAGATAAATGGCATGGACTGAATGACCTCCATCAATGACATCAGGCATCCTCTGACAAAAATGTCAAACAAGCAAATAAGACCTACCATTTGCTAAAGCAAATAAACTAGGATCAAGAGTCTGTAAATTACCAGTATTGGTGTTAATAAAATTAACTAAGATGTGCTCCACTAGATAGTACTAGGCTAATGGGCCAATAATTAACAGGGTAACTTGCAATGTCAGTTTTATATGGTAGCACCACCGTTACTGTTTCCATAAGTTAGGTAAACACCTGAGAAGCAATTAAAATGCTTAGAAAGGGATTTAGTAATAACTCACTTTGTACTAAAAACAAGGCAGTCTGCTGTTCTGCTATACTGCCTGTGCCCATACAGCTTTTTTTAGTTTTGGCAATAGTGTCAGTATCTGGTTCACTGTGGTAATGGTAGGCTCGCAGACTAGAGATTCAATGAACAATCTGCATTCAAACTGGAACCTTAGTTTGAGAGACAGCCTTACAGAACTATCTGCAAATATATAGAGCGGAGTATATTTTTCTGTATTATTCTGTATTATAGAGCTAAATTGTTTGCTTAGATATCTGTTGTCTTACTGCTCTGCAAATATATAGAGAACAGTATATATTTTTTGAATTTATAATTTGCACATTCCTCACATCTGTGTTGAAACTGTTTTTCCCCACCCCCCTCATTTCCTGCCTTGTCTTCAGCTATATAAATGAGCTAGTGTTGTGTGTCCTGTTAATTAACAATCTGCATTCAAACTGGAACCTTAGTTTGAGAGACAGCCTTACAGATCTATCTGCAAATATATAGAGCTGAGTATATTTTTCTGTATTATTCTGTATTGTAGAGCTAAATTGTTTGCTTAGATATCTGTTGTCTTACTGCTCTGCAAATATATAGAGAACAGTATATATTTTTTGGCTTTATAATTTGCACATTCCTCACATCTGTGTTGAAAATGTTTTTCCCCACCCCCCCCCACACACATTTCCTGCCTTGTCTTCAGCTATATAAATGAACTAGTGTTGTGTGTCCTGTTAATTAACAATCTGCATTCAAACTGGAACCTTAGCTTGAGAGACAGCCTTACAGAACTATCTGCAAATATATAGAGCTGAGTATATTTTTCTGTATTATAGAGCTAAATCGTTTGCTTAGATAACTGTTGTCTTACTGCTCTGCAAATATATAGAGAACAGTATATATTTTCTGGCTTTATAATTTGCACATTTCTCACATCTGTGTTGAAACTGGTTTTCCCCACCCCCCTCCCAGTTCTTGGTTGTAGTTTAAATTTGGTGGCTTTTGCAGTGCCCGTCCCACTGTAGATTTGATCTAAGACACTCCCCCAGGCCCATCGCTTTACCGCATTCTACCTAATAAACCCTTTCTGCACTTGCTTTTAGTCCTTTTTAATTTAATTACATTTTTTCAAACTGTGTGTGGGCTAATATTGTTACATGTTCAAGTGTGACAGCTTGCACTGCATGAGAATTGTATTTACTACTGCTTTTGCTACTTTTCTGAAAAAAAAATGCATCTGCTTTTACTGTACTTGTGTTTCTTCCTACTTTATTTTGCTTTTGCGTCATCTTAAAAGTACTCAGTTGTATTTATTACTGCTTGGTGTAACTCATTCTAAGCTTTTTAGTTTAAACACTTGAGCTTCAGACCAGTTGTTTTACATTAAGAGGGTTTGTGGTCTGCACTGTAGTGACAGAACAGGTAGCTTACATCCTTCTAAGTTGGGAACTGCTGATTGAGGGCTCAGTGTCTGTTATTCTAAAAGTGTATTAATTCTGGTTTAAGCACTTGGGCTTTCAGGCCAGTTATTTTACATTAAGAGGGTTCATGGTCTGCACTCTTGTGGAAGGAGAGGCTGGACTCTGCCCTTCGGAGCTGGGAATTTCTGGTTAAAGGCTTATAGTGCATGCATATCTGAACTGCTTCTTACTGAAATTGGTACACCTTGTTTGCTGTAGCATAGACTAGATCCAGGCCTGCTGAATCTAGCTTTGTTTGTATAACTTGAGCACTAATCCAGGCATTCTTTAAAGTATTCAACTGTATTTATTACTGCTTGGTAGTAACTTGATTAAAGTGTAGCTATCATTCTGTCTTTTGGATTAAGCACTTGGGCTTCAGACCAGTTGTTTTACATTAGGAAGGTGTTTGGCATGCACTGTGGTGGCAGGACAGGAAGCTTTCATCCTTCTAAGTTGGGAACTGCTGATTGAGAGCTCAGTGTCTATTATTCTTAAAGTGTATTAGTTCTGGTTTATGCACTTGGGCTTCAGGCCAGTTATTTTACATTAAGAAGGTTCGTGGTCTGCACTCTTGTGGGAGGAGAGGCTGGACTCTGCCCTTCTGAGCTGGGAATTTCTGGTTAAAGGTTTATAGTGCCTGCATATCTGAACTGTTTCTTACTGAAATTGGTACACCTTGTTTGCTGTAGCATAGACTAGATCCAAGACTGCTAAATCTAGCTTTGTTTGTATGCTTGTTGTTTGTTTGCTTGTTATTTCCATGGAACGCTAATTCCACCTAAAACGCGGCTTCTCAGCACTTCTGTGGATCCCTAGTGATATCTGCATTGCTTACTGTACTTATTTCCTTGTTTCACTTGAAAGAAAGTTACTCTTTGTCGTTTTTGCATTTAAGTTACCTGTAACACATTGCACTTAAGTTACCTGGCACTTGCTCACTAAAGCAATTATATAAGTCAGCACTAAAAATTAAAAGCACTACACCCTCACTCCCCATTGGCCCTTGTTTTCAATTATAAAGGAATTCCCAATATTATTCTAGCATGTCCAAAGGTCAGTTGTCAATCTCCTCTCCGGTCCAGTTGGTGAATCTGGGAATCATGAGGCAATGTTACAACTGCCTCATGTACACAGACAACCCTCTCTTCCTCCCAACAAATTCCAACACATGTGAGAGATGCAACCATATAGCCAAACTGGAGGCTAAGCTCTCTCAACTCAGTACTGGCATAACCAGTCAGGAGGAGAAGAAAACCACACTCACTACAATTCCAGTCGCACATAGACCTACCACGACAGCAAACCAAACACATAATCACACAAAAACATACTCGGAGGCTCTAAATAAAGATCTGCCTAAGAGACTTCCAAAGCAGACACCCAAGCAACCGCTACCCCAAAACAAAACACGTGCAACACATATCTCATAAAGCCAGTGTGCCAAACAGTCACAGCCATTAAGGCTAAACAACACACCTGATACACTTGTAATAGGTGACTATCGTCAGGCACACTGACGTCCCGCTCACCAGTCTGAACAAGGAGAAGGTCATGGTGAGCAGCCTGTCGGGCGCTAGGATCCACCACATAACACAAGCACTCAGGTCACTCCAAGGCAAGTACAAATATGACTTAGTCATTGTCCATGCTGGTGTGAACGACCTGAGACGTACCTCCCTGGACTACATGAAAAGAAACATAGAGGTGCTCTCTGAGCATGTAGCCCAGGCCGGTATGACCCCGACTCTGAGTAGCATCTTATCCTCACCAAGAATAATGCCACAATATGATGACAAGATGATCAATTTCAACAATTGGCTTAAGTACTGGTGTCATTCAAAGGAGATCCAATGCCTGTCAGCCTGGGATGATATGCTCGACAAGCCACAATGCTTCGCTAGGGATGGCTTGCACCTGTCACCCCTGGGCTTTTGGATATTGGCAAAGGCTCTTGCTACCCTCATATTGCCTATTTTAGGCAAGGCTCAAAAGACAAACCCACCTCCATAGGTATCACAAGGGATAAGAAACTAAGAGTAATGCTACTCAATGCCAGACGTCTAAACCTCAAGATGCACGCACTCGAAACTCTCCTTAGCATGGAGAACATCGATATTGTGCAGTAACAGAAACCTGGTTCAGGGCTCCCCCGGGAGCACCCCAGCACTACCAGGTTATACCTCATACCATGCTTTTCGGCCCCAAAACTTGGACCGAACCACAAAAGGAGGGGGAGTATCGATATTCATCAAAGATACCCACATCTCCAGGTTGGTGGCAAAGCATGAAGCATCAGAGACTATCCATGTGCAACTAACAGTGGGTAAAACTGCCTTCCAGTTTATAGCCTGCTACAGACCACCCTCCCAAACCCAGGAACCCCACTCGGCCTTCCTGAGAACACTGGAAAATATGAAGGTCTCTCCAAACACCATTATATTGGGCGACTTCAACTACCCAAACATAGACTGGGAGCATTACTCTAGCTCCAACACCCTAGCCCAAAGGTTCCTAGAATTCATAAACTCATATGCTATGGAACAACTTGTTACCACTCCCACAAGAGGGAAAAACATACTGGACCTGATCATCACCAACATGGGGACTCTATGCTCCAGACCAGAAGTGTATCCCTCACTGGTAAGATCAGACCATAAACTGATCTCACTGGATATTCACATCCTGACCCCACCCCCTGCCCAGAAAACCACAGTGAAAAACTTCTCTAAAGCAAATTTCACACTCCTCAAAACTGAGGTGGAATCCTTAAAAGCCCCCGGGCCTGTGGAAAATACGGCCCAGACCACAGAATCCTTTATAAATGCATTCTATGAACACCTTCAGGAATGCATGAATCATGCAATCCCAAATAAAACCAAGACCCAATCCTCCAAAGGCAGACGTCCTGTCTGGTGGACTCCAGCGATAAACAAACTATACAATAGAAGGAGGAAGCTACTACACGATAGAGCAAAATCCCAAAAAGGGAAGGCATCTCTGATCAGTATTAGCAAAAAACTAAGGGCACTCATAAAATCGTCTAAGGCCAGCTTTGAGAGAAAAATTGCACAGGACACTAAGGATAATCACAAGGCTTTCTTTAGTTATGTTATGAACCTGGGTGGGAAATCCCAGATATGCTCAGAATTAGTCCAAAATGACATAAAATACACCAAACCCACAGACATTGCCAACATCCTAGCTGACAGATTCAGCGCAAACTCCCCCCCCCCACCAAAAGGGCAAATATCTATCCCAGCAGAGTGCTGCCCCCCCTGACATCTCAGATGCTCAGGTAAGAGCCGCCTTCTCCAAAGCAAAAAACACAGCATCAATGGGACCAGACGGTGTCCCGGGCTGAGTCCTACATGAACTCCAAGAAGAGCTAAACCCAAACATAAAACTACTGTTCAATCTCAGCCTTACTACAGGATATGTACCCAAAGAGTGGCGTACAGCAACAGTGGTCCCTCTCCACAAAGGTGGTGCCTCAACGGACCCTGGAAACTATCGCCTCATAAGCCTGACTAGCTTGGTCTGCAAAGCTATGGAAAGGATCATCATGGACCTCATAAATAAAGATATTGGGGACCTACAGACACTGGATCCTACCCAGTTCAGCTTTGTTAAGGGCAGATCCTGCCTCTTAAACCTGGTCGACTTCTTTGAAACAGTCACCAAGGCCATTGACAAAGGGAAGGTGGTCCACACAGCCTACCTGGACCTCGCAAAAGCCTTCGATACAATACCCCACTTGGGCATTATAGATAAGCTCACCAGCTTAAATATAAACCCCTATGCCACTAGATGGGTTGCAAACTGGCTCAAGGACAGAACCCACATGGTTAGAATTGCTGGAGCCATGTCAGACTCCAAACCAGTTACAAGTGGCATCCCACAAGGCTCGGTCCTGGGACCTTTCTTGTTCAGTATATATTTCTCGGAGGTACAGGCCAACACAGAAGGACTGTGGCTGACCAAGTTCGCAGATGACTGCAAACTGGGCGCCATAATCGACTCTCCAGCCGACACAAGCATCCTCCAAAAGGGCCTCATAGAAACAGACAACTGGTGCCAGAGCCATGGCCTCAAGCTAAACGCCAAAAAGTGTATAGTCATCCCCTTTGGCAAAAACAAAGTGCCCACAAATTACCACATAGGTGGTAATCCATTAAGTACAGAAGAAGTAATTAGGGACCTGGGGACTCAAGTTGATAGCGATCTCTCATTTGACAACCACGTGGCCAAAGTGGTTAGAAAAACATTTTATATAGCCCACCTAATCATGAAGGGATTCACATCTAGATTAGGGGAGGTCATCGTGCCTCTTTACTCATCCCTCATCAGGCCCATAATCGAGTACAATGCCCCTTTTGGGATGTACCTTACCAAACACCTGCAGCAACTGGAAAGACCCCAAAAGTACCTCACCAAGAGGATCAAAGGGTTCAAACAGATGCCATATGCTGCCCGGTTAAAGAAACTCCAGCTCTACTCACTGGCATACCGCCTGCTCAGAGGCGACCTGTGCCTGACGTATAAAGCCTTGTCCAACCCGGAATTAAGGGACATGCTGCACCTCAAAAAATCCAAATCCCATCGAGCTACATGCTCGAGGGACTTGAACCTCAGCACTGAAATAAATAGGACATGCTGGAGGGACAGATTCATAACCCAGAGGCTCCCTTCACTCTGGAATAAAATCCCAGTCCTGGTTAGGCAGAGTCCCTCATTGACTCTCTTCAAGAGGAATCTTGATGAGTGGATGGGAGATCGTAGGTTTACCCCGGGTATCACTTCTGTGTCACTGTTAGACAGAGGCACAGTATACTAACCTCGAAAAAGGGAATAGAAAAATTAATTTAAAATGGGTGGCGAAAGCCAAACATACTCTGGCTAGGCTTATAAATGCCCTAGGGCAGATAGCCTAGTATGAACCTATGAACCTATGAATGAAAGGAACATGGGGAGAGTGAGACAAGAAAATGTTAAGCTAAATTTGTAAATCAGGTATTATTTATGGCTCTGGTATCAGAATGGGTGGTGACATTAAATACTGCTAATAGTGGGAAAAGGTCTAAAGTTTAACCATTACAAACTTAGCAACCTTTAATTCATATTCAGCCTAACTTTTCCCCATGGTTCATTTCAGAACTCTGCAGACCTACTTATAAACTTTTCAACTGAAGTGGAAACCTCTTTTCTAAGAACCCTACATTTATTTTCTGTTTTTGTGATTCTGGTGATTCCATAATAGGGGGTGCCATTGAATTTCCCACCATACTTATGGCTAATAGGTACAGAGCTTTCTATACATTTGTTGAAATGGGTGAAAAAATCTTAAGTAAATTTAGTGACTTCAGAAATTGGGTCAACAGATAAAGGCAGTTTTGATTTTTAAGACCTCCAGTAAGGGATATCATTTTGACTGTTATTTCCTTATCTTTCATTCATCCATCAATCGTGTGCTGAGTTGGTTAATTCCACTATGCCAGTGGCATCTCTTTAGGGGAGAAAAAAGTTGGTATTTATACTGACTAGGGAAAATCTAACCAGGGCACTGTGGAAATTCCCATACTCTTTTTCTCTAAGTAGTGCCAGAAGGCTGTAAATAATGGAGGAGAATACTAAATGCAATATGAAGGAGGTTGCTGCTGGAGAAATGAAAGATTTGCAGTGTTAGATGTGGCAGTAAACAGAATTAAAGTGGTGGGGATGAAGGAAGAAGGTCTGGAGACTGAAGCTTTTGCAGACAATTAAGGCAGACAAACTAAATTATGTATTGGCAGTTTCATTGGAGTGATGTTGTTGACAAACGTGCAGGAATCTGCTGATAATGAGATTCAAAATGGCTGCCATCCTATAAGCAGTGTTCTCACAGAGCTCTGTCACTCACCTACAATTCATCAGCTAATTTTAAAGATTAAAAGCCTTTACAAGGTAAAATAAGACTTCTGAACTATCAAGAATTCTTACCTACGCCGATTACCAACCTTTCAGTGGAAAAGGGAGCCTCTGCTGGGAAGGATTGTACCTGATTTATCTGTCTCTTCAGTGCTGGTCCGGGTACATGTGCTCTAGGCCTCGGAGGCCTACTACTCCTGTGAAGAAAGAGGGCACTGATTTATATACAGAACCATGTCAAAAGAACTAGACCTCATGGACACTCAAACCACCAAAGCAAAATATTCAACTATAGCATCCCCAGAAAAAGAGGTGACCACGAAGAGGGCCAGGACGGCCAAACAGCAAGAGACTTCCAAGACACCACCAATAACATCGAAAGAGAAATCTGACTTAAATTACATGGAGGAGCTTAAGTCTGCCCTGCAACCCATTCAGTCAGCAATTCAAGATCTCTCACAGCAGCTTAAATCCTTCAATGTCTCCATCGATAGAATATTAACCAGAATGGATAAAACTGAAGCAAAGATACTTGAAAACGAGATTAAAATTGATCAAATACAAAAAGAGCAAATAAATAATGACACAAATATAAAGAATAATCAACAAAAATTAACCGACCTCGAAGCCAGATCTAGACGCAACAACCTCATCATCAGAGGCATCCCAGAGCAGTTCTCACAACTGGACTTACTAGAGAGCATTTCTGAAATTTTCTCTACATTCCTAGATAAAGAATCCCTCGCCGACAAACTAATTATAGAACGTGCACACAGAGCTTTAAGACCAGCATTAGACAGACGTACTCCGAGACCAGTATATGTGAAGGTTTTAAATTACCAACATGTCTTCAAGTTAATAAGTGCAGCAAAATCAAAAAAATACATAGAATGGAAGGGCAACAAAATTTTCATATCTCCGGATTTACCAATCTCAATCAAACAGGAAAGGCAAAAACTGGCCCCTTTCTGCACTTATCTGATCAAAAAGCAGATAAGATTTCAAATGAGGTATCCGAATTCCCTCATTTTTACTCACCAGGGTGCCCAGTTAACAGCACAAAACTACAATGAAGCGGTCGTTGTTTTCAAAAAAACATTTAAGGAATGTCCGGACAATCCTGTCCAAAAGTAGTAATCTATGCCCCCAAAGTTGCGTAAGTTTTGTGTCACAAATGCACTATCTATGCCCCTAAGATTGCGTGGGTTTGTGTAACAAATGCATTTAGCAGCTTTGTTTATGTCCTTAAAAGCACAAAATTACCTTGTGGTTTGTTTTTTGGTCACCTTGTGTCGCCCACTGTCCGTGGGTTTCATAGCCCTCGTGATTGTGCTTTGACTGACTTTTCTTTGCAGGCTCGTCGCCATATTCCACTTAGCTGCATATTGCTCTTTGACCTCAAAATCTCCCTGTCAACATCGCGCCCTTAAAGGCGCATAACATATCATCATTGTTATGGCTTAGTCTTTCTTTAATCTATAGGAGTTGCAGTCTCCGTTTGCACACAAAGCGGTCCTATTTTGTTCTGGTGCTGGACATGAGGAAATTAAACCGACGAAAAGACTCCGGCGCTCTTCTCCAGCAAGCTGACTCTGCAAGTGCGCATACTACGAAGGTGAGTGCAGCATTTCTGGAGCAGGCACATTATACGCACTTTTCCTCTGTTATCTAAGCCGAAGCGCTTCGAGTGTGCAGCAATGAGGTTCCCCTTACGTATCGAGCAGCAGGAACTTGCCAGATATATTTTTCACTCCCTACAACCATGGAGGACTATTTATATTTCTCTTAATGGATTAGTCATACCTAACAACGTACTCGGTTCTCTGAGGCATTGAAGAAACATGGGTATTCATTTGATAATGGTACAGAGAACTTATTTGTCACAAGCATTCTGTTCTAAACCCTGATTAATAAATGCTCAATTGTATTGGTTAACTTTAGAGCTTTTGACAACAAGGTAGATAATGTGTAAAGAGGTTTGGAAGCAACGATGGTATTGTTCAGCACTGTTAACTTTCATTTTAAGTTAGATTTTATTCTCATACCTTTGAGAAATGACCCCAAGTAATCTACTGTAACAACTGAATGTAAGTCAAACATGGCAGTTGTATAATTGTACCGGATTGCTGTATGTAAATAATTTAAACAGAGCACTGAACAAACTAAGGGTATCTTTGCTGACAAGTTAATTGAAACCAGATAACTTAAAGTTACAGATGTTTATCTCTACCATATGTGTCAGGTATGGTACATGCTCTCTAGATTAAAGAGAACACTGGAGGTTTTCATTAGCACGGTTCATGTCCCCATGAAAAACAGGATTTAATCTAACAAGTATAGCGTTCAGATGCTTAAAAATGATTTGGGATAACGTGCAAGCGCTACACTGGTCTAATAGCCTAGACTTAATATTTTGAGCGAATACGTGATTACCCTATGAAGTACCTTGATGTTACTAACTAATAGGGGCAGCTGCTACCCTCCTCACTGCAGAGGTCTATTAACTGCTATCATAATCACTCTGGGTTTTAGGCGTGACTGTTGATACTGCCTGATAGGGCTGAGGTAGTGGTTCTGATAGGGACTAATTGTACTTTATGCACTGGCGTTTTAAGATACTAGTATTTTACTGCAGTGATAATGGAATCCTGCTGTTCGGCAGTATATCACTCAATCAATATACAATATGTATGATTTCGTATGAGCTTCCTGTCTGCGAAGGCTTCCATACATTGCAGTATATTCACTCAGTAGTGACTGTAACTTGTTATTTTGCTTACTTACTGTTGTCTAGGGTTTAGTTTATGTGAAAATATGCGAAATGGTGAGGACTAAGCTAAGGCACCGATTATGAACTCAGCCTTACAGTGCGTGCAGGATATCCAGGTTAATAGTAACAGAGGTTACTAGTGTTACGAAGAATTGGGAATTGGCGGATTAGATATTGGGGGGTTCTACTTGTGAGACTGCCTCCAGGGTTCACCTCTCCGAGGGCGTGAATTCTATATTTTTTTTTTTTTTTTTGTATTTGAAATAAGCATTGACTGCCTTGTCAACACCTTTTGCAATGCTGTATGAAGTAAAGGAAAATCTTACTTAAGTTTTTGTGAGGTATTACATCACCTTATTGACAGTTGATTCTACTCGAAACAAACTCATGTTACCTATGTTTAGTATAGATGAAAGATTTAGTTTAATGTATAAGGCTAATTAATCTAAGTGTTACTATGTAAATAATAATCTGTTGGTTGTTTATATCGACATGTTATTACCATTTCTCTTGGCAGAGCTTTGTGTTTGTTCTTGCACTGCTTGGTTTAGCTATGCATCTTGGGTCATGGTGTGTTAGGTGGTATTTTCTGGGAACAAGGTTTTTCACTTATTGGATGCATCATTTTAGCTTCCCAGACCCTTCCGGGCTTAGGGGATGGTGGGTAGGCACCGGGATCAAGCGGGAAGGATTTATACTACTTGCCTTAAATTTACAACCCAGTCTCACGTCATTACTCACTGTTGTCCATACTCCCCATTTCATCTCTGATTTTTTGAATCTACTTGGCTTGATTAGAAAATGTGGAATTTAGAATCATGGAACATTAAGGGGTTACAATCACCTAAAAAAAGAAAACTACTCATGCACCTAATTTTGAAATCTACCGCTAATATCACTTTCCTTCAGGAGACGCACCTTCTCAATCAGCAATGGAACCCTGAAAAATTGAGACCTTGGATTAAAAAGATTATATCCTCAGCAGGTACTACGAATAGAGCTGGGGTAGCCATTATTATTAAAAATAGCTTTGGCCCTTTTATTATAAAGGAGGGATCAGGTGATGAGGGTAGATGGTGCTATTTTACCTCAAACCACCCCTTATTAGATAAGCCCATTCTCCTTCTGAACATATATGCCCCTTGCACCTCTCAACAGATCTTCTTTATGAAGTTATTTAACTTCCTCACCTTATTTCCTAATCATTACTATATTGTGGGGGGAGACTGGAACTCAGTACAGGACCCCAAAACAGATAGATTGAATCACAGGGCTCGCTGTAACACCTCAACTCATAAGGACTTAAGAGAACTGAAAGAAGAGTTTAATTTATTTGACCCAAACATTTTTCTAGACCATGCTCAGAAAAAGGGTAATTACACCTTTTTTTCTAGCTGCGCCAAAAGTTGGTCCAGAATAGACTTCTTTCTTATTTCCAAGGCATTCTACACCATGAATATTTCCTTTACTCAATCTCCCAGATCTATATCTGACCATTTCAAGATTTCCATGGGTATTCACCGACGAAATAGGGGCTTAACTGATCATATTGACATCTGTTGGCGGCTGAACCCCAACCTCCTGGAGAGAGAGGAGATTACCTCTCAAACTGACGAACACCTGGATCACTTCCTTGACTCCAGGAAATCCTTTCAAGCTCATTTAGACTGTGAATGGGCCGCAGTTAAATCAACGATCAGGGGCTTCTTGTTAAATAAAGCCGCATACTATAAAAAACTTCGGAACAAAAAAGAAAGGGACCTTACCACTCAACTTAATAAAGTGGAAATGGAGTCGCAAGTGAAACACACTCCCCTGTTGGAAGAACGTATGTTACAACTACAAAAAGACTTAATATCCCTACACGCAGAGAACTTGAGCTTTCATGAGATCAAGTCAGTGGCCGTATATGCAGACGTAATACACTCTCCCTCCAGATTCTTGGCCAGGGCGATCCACCTCACTAAATCCTCTGCTTTTATATCTGAAATTCATTTCCAGGGAAAGGAATTCCAGCAACTTAATGAGATTATTGAAACTTTTGAAAGCATTTTCAAACAAACCTATGGCCCCATAGATAACTTAGTTAACGAATCAGAAGTACAATCCTTTCTCAAGAATCTTAATTTCCCCAAACTAACGGAGAGTCAGCAGGAACTGCTAGAAAAGGAGATTACTACACAAGAAATCCTCGCAGTTATTAACAACCTGAAGCCTAACAAATCCCCTGGCCCAGACGGATTTACAGCTGAATTTTATAAAACATTTTGCACGAAAGTCTCCAAAATATTGAACTTATTGTTTAGCCATATCACAGCCAATGGCTTTAAAGATATCCATTTAAATGTCTCCAGAACGATTTTCATTCTAAAACATAATGCAGACCCTAAAATCCCGGGGAACTACAGACCCATATCCCTAATAAATTTGGACATGAAAATTCTGGCCCAGGTCCTAGCTAGCAGGCTGAAAGCAGTTATTTCCCATATCATCTCCTCTGAGCAATCTGGCTTTATACCGGGTAGACAAACTAACGATCAAATGTTGTTACTGGAAGCCATGATTCATCACTCTAATATCGCCAAACACCCCATGTACGCCCTAGCGGTGGATGCATCCAAGGCATTTGACCGATTGAGTACGAACTTCTTATTTGCCGTCTTACCCTTCTTTAACATTCCATTCTCATTCTTAGTCAAAATAAAAACCCTGTACTCCACAGCGTACACTATTATTCATATCAATAAACACTCTTCTAATAGAATCAACATGGTCAACGGGGTCAGACAGGGCTGACCCCTTTCTCCTCTCTTATTTAATTTATATATGGAACCTTTATTTATGCTCATCAAACAAGCCACTTTCTTCCATCCACCTAGTATTTATAACTTAAAGATTCCCCTAGCGGCATATGCTGATGACCTTAATATATACTTCACCCTTCCGGACTCGGACCCGAAAAAAATTTTATCTGCAATTTATACTTTTTCCAAATTAGCGAACTACAAACTTAATTGTGAAAAATCATTAATATTCCCTTTAAACATTCATGCTAGAATACCTAACATAATTTAAAATCAGAGATCAAATCAAAAGAACAGCTTCATTATTTAGGTATTCAATTCTCCCAAGGTAACCATAAGCACTTTCAGGACAACGTGATTAGGTATTGGTCAAAGATTCAAAATGATATCAATAGATGGTCTATGCTTAAGATCCCTTTCTTAGCCAGAACCACAGTGATTAAGATGAACATTCTTCCTAGACTCTTATATCTGTTTCATGCAACCACAAGTATCTTACATAACAATTTCTTTAAAAAAATCATATCTTCTATCTCTAAGTTCGTGTGGGCCCCCAAATCGGTCAGGATTAGCTACGCAAAACTCATTTATCCCAAAGAACAGCGTGGTCTAGGGCTACCCAACTTTAAAACCTATTATGAGATAATTAACGCCAGTAGAGTCTTAAAGATAGCGTCTTATCACAAAGACAATAATAAGTGGGCCCCGACATGGGTGATTCTGGGTAATAACTATAGCAAATCACTAAAATTTAGTCCTATCGCGCTCCCTTTTCTGGATGATGGAAATTTAGGCAGACTGAAACTTACAAAAGGTCTATTATATAGCATAAAATCTCTTCAGGCCCTACTCAAATCTCTGAAGCTACTCCATTCCTTCATAACTTTACAGCCACTTCACCTCAACCCCAACCTTCAACTAAATGGGCACATGTTAAACTTGGTGCAATATCCTCTCCTTTTGAATACTTCTATCTCTGATTTTTTCCCCTATAGGCATCAGACAATTTCTAACCTAAGAGTCAGTCTGAACTTGCCCAAGAAGTACCTGTCTATTCTACGACAGGTTAGGGAGTTGATTAGTAAATACACAGACCACCCCTTGGTCTCAGACGAAGATATTTCAACATGTAAAACATTAAAGAAACTCCTGCTCAGTAATAAAGGGATGACTTCAAACACATACAAGGTTATCATGGCAATCAGGTTCCAGAACGAGATCAATGTCTCAAAATTCTGGTTAAATATTAATCCAGCCATAACTCAAAACTTAATAGCTCAGGCTATAAAACGAAGTTCTAAAGCTATTCCTCTCAATAAGTTGAAATATACTCAGCTAATGAATTTGAACAATGCATATTTTACCCCTGAAGTTCTGAGTAAGCGATATCCTAATCTATCCCCTAATTGCAGTTATTGCTCCAGCCAAACTGCGGATATTATCCATTTGTTCTGGAGTTGCAAATGTTCATATAAGCTGTGGTGTGCCCTGAGAGTGATACTTGAGAAAATTGGCTATGAAAAATCTACCCTTTCATGGGAATTTACCATTCTACACATCCCACCACCGGGCTTATCCGAGAGGAAATGTAAGATTTTGATCCCTATTTTTATGTTAATTAAATATTACATTTCCCTAAATTGGAGAAGTAGACACGCCCTCTCGTGGGAAGGCTTCAAGCACATAGCTATTAAACTTCTCAGGGCTTACAAATACCTGTTCCACAATATCAAGCATGAATCAGTTACTAAAGAATGGTGGAGTATTATGTCTGAATCTATTCTCAAATGACAAATGATGATGAATTATATTCAATTGAATTTCTCAACTTATTTTCTTTCTTTTGGTTCTCGGACAACATGCTTTTCTCTCCATCATAATGTAAGTTATGGTTAGAATAAGTCTTTGGGCATTGTAGTTTATGTATATAGTTTGATTTTATTGTAGGAGTATTGTATTTTCTGTTCGCTTTCTGTATTTTATTTGAGGTTCAGTGTTGTATCTATTTGCTGAAAAGTGTCAATAAAGAGAATTATACAAAAAAAAAAAAGGAATCTGCTGATAATGAAACTGAGGCTGTCACTGGAAATGCTCTGGGCCAGGGAGGAATGACAGTTCTGAGAGGATGACTAAATATATGAGAATCTGCTGCTATTGAAACTCGGACTGCTTTTAGTGATAGTGGCACTTCAAAAAGTGCAGACGTTTGCTATAGTAATGGATGACTGTGAAAATAAATATTGTGGATTATAATGATTTATTTGTTGTGGGGGGCTGCAGAGAACCAACTGATGAAAAGTAATGAGCAGAGAGATAGTCATATGCTAAGGCTGTAAGCCCTTGGCAACAATTTAATCACTTAGCAGTGCAGGCACCAAGAGAAAGGGGGAAGACCATTTATGAGAATATTGCAAATAAATGGGATTTCTGTAGACAGATATGTTGTTTTGGGCACTGTTGTTGTGTCTTTAGGCTTCACTGCTAAAGACCAGAGGGCTATGATGCACTTAACAAGTGAAGCTTTACGTGAAATGTTTGGAATAGGACATGGGAAGTATGGGTTGCATTAACTGTGAAGGAAGGAAATATTGCTCATGTACCAAATGTAATTAATATTGTTGGGCAAAGGTGAAATGTGAAATATTGGGAGCAACTGAAATCTTTTTTTTTTTTTGGAGGGAGAGAGACAATCATTTTAGTTCAAGAATATCCACAGAAATATATGCACAATGGGGAGAAAGAAAACATTCAGTTAAAATAAATTGTGGTGAAAATGTAAAAAAAATGTAGTGAAACAGGATATTTTTGTTTGATTGTCCAATGTTATTAGAACAGGAAAGAATTTTACAAAAAGAAACACTAATATTGCAGTTCAGCTTGAAGTGGGAGTGGGAATTATTGAATAATGAGGAAGAGAGACAAGAAGTGCTCACTGATAATAGGTTCATAGGTTCATAGATTAGTACTAGGCTAACTGCCCTTGCGAGCCATTTTAAGCCTAGCCAATTATCCCTTGTGAGACTCAAACCCTGTACCTTGTGTTTGTAAGGCAAACACCTTAACCATTAGGCCACCCTCCCAACCCTAATAATGAAGAAGAAGAAGATGAGGAAGGCCTGAGTAAGGAGGAAGTGATGCAGAAAGTGAACTAAAAAGAAACACTAATATTGCAGTTCAGCTTGAAGTGGGAGTGGGAATTATTGAATAATGAGGAAGAGAGACAAGAAGTGCTCACTGATAATGAAGAAGAAGAAGATGAGGAAGGCCTGAGTAAGGAGGAAGTGATGCAGAAAGTGAACTAAAGTGGAGGCTCATGACATTCATACATATAATAATTATGAAGTGTTACAAACTGATGTAGAGGAAAAAGTGGATAGTATGGATGAACAAAGGGTGAATTTGATAGGAATTAGAGCTAGAAAAAGGCATTTGAAATTAGGAGGGTCAAAAAACTGCAAAGACAGGGAAATTATATTTTTCTGCTGTGGCAGTGAAAGTTAGCAGTGTAAAAAATGAAGTGAGGAGAATATTAGTATGCAAGTGGTGTAAGGAGGTTAATGTAGACATTACGTGCTTACAGAATGTGAGTTTGGTATCACAAGCACAACAAATCAAATTAAGGCCTTGTGGGGGTTACATAGTATGGAGATGACACCTGCTCAGCAATTGTACTGCTGTTGAAAGAAAGAAGTTTTAACCTGCTAGATATGACAACAGTTATTCCAAGTAGGGTTGTTGTTGCAGATGTGATAGGTAGAGGATGGGTTCTTAGGCTTATTGTGGTATATGCATATATGAAGATAGGGAAAAAAAGTGCTGTTAGAGAAGAAATTAAAACATATGTATTACAGTAAATATGGCTACATTAATAGTAGCAGATTTTAACTGCAAAATAAGTAAGAAATTGAGAAAATAACTCAAAATATATAACACTGTGACAGCAAATATGGATATATTAATAGCAGCAGATTTTAACAGTGACATAAAGAAAAAAAAAACACTGGGAATGTGCGAGGATGGAATTAGATTAGGGAAGTTAATGCTAGGCAAAGAAAGTCAGTTTACTTACAGACAGGGAAGCAGTATAACATAAATTGATTATTTAGCATTATCAGAAGGGTTACAGGAGATAAAGAGGAGGAAATGTAAATCATTTATTCTGATCACAGGGCAGTAAGGCCAGAGGTGGGGAAGAAGAAAATTATATTAAAGAAGGCAAAGGAATTAAGACAGTGTCAAGAAATATAGTAGATGCAGATACAATGAAAGAAGAAATAAGCAAGTTGTGGGAGGATCATGAAAATATGAGGCCATTTTTTAGAAGATGGATGGAATGGTTGGTGATATTTAAACAAAAATATATAAACATCTTCATGATGGCAGATAAGGAAGTAATGAATTAAGAAAAAAGAGTATAGGAAAATAAAGAGTATGAGGAATTCTTGGGTGAGGGGAATGTTAGCATACTAAAACGGAGAGAGATATATTAAAGAAATAAAGAAAATATAAAAGATTTGATGCTTAAGCAGAGGTGGGTAGCCAAAGGAAAAAGGAAGAGATGACATATTTCTTAGGCAAAAGTGGAAAATATGAGCAAGGAGAAATGGAATATATGAGAAATGAAATGGGAGAAATAGTTGAGAGTCAGGGAGTATTTTGTTAGAGAGAGAAAAAGGAGGAAATAGGAAAAGATGATAGGTAGCAAAAATACCAGATTAGGAAAATTAAAAAAAAACCTGGAGAAGGACGCAATAGAAGAGTTAGAGGAGAAATTAGATTTAGTTAGAGAAAGTATCTCAGATGGCTTTCAGTATGATTTTTGTAAGAAATTAGGGAAAGAGGAAAAGCTTTTCTTTGTAAATGTATTAAGTGAATGGTTAAGAGAAGGGGAAGTAATGGAGTAGGTGAGGGTGTTATAAAATTTATGAGGGAAAGAGAGAGATAGAGCAAATATTAAAAGCTGAATAAATAGAATGCTTGCAATTAAAATTATACAAATGAGGTTATCTAAGGTTATTGAACAAACACTACATAATGGAATATATGGGACTAAGGAAAAACAAGCTGAATATATGTTGTTGATAATGAAGTGGTGACAGAAAAGGGGAGGGGAAAACAGTCATGTGATTTACAGAAAGCGTTTGATAGTGTAGAGCACTAGAACATTTGGGAGGTATTAAAAACTGTAATCTGAGTGTAAAAGTAATTAAAAAAGTGGTACTTCTGTATTATGGCAACCAGGTTCCAAATGTTTCATAATATAAAAAGGCTCAAGTAAAAGTACATATAACCTTCAGTGTAAATAGAAAGTGAAGTCAACATATTTTGATATAAAAGATAACATTGAGGTAAGTTATATTTGTAAACAATGACACTGCTATATGAGTTTTACATCACTTAAAGGGTGATTCACTATATGTAATTACCCAGATTTGTCACATTCAAATGCCAGTAGCAATTGACACTGATTTGAAAATTGTACCAATAGTTTTACAGCAGCTGTATGAGAGAAAAATGGTATAGAACATGTGACAAAAATATGAAGAAAACATTCATAACTGCTCCCCTTTTTCAATTGTTACATTTAACGACTTGTAATTTGAAATGGTAAAGTACAGCACCGGTTATGTTCAAATGTCAATTAAAAGGAAAGCAAAAAGCTTCTGTAAACAACTGCAGGCAGCCATCAAACAAAACATCTCTGGATAACAGTAAAACCTTGACAAGAAAAATACGGACTCTTTCACAGGTTCTTCGTTTCAGAAGGCTGCTACACATCAGTCAAGGATTGGGAGTACCTGATGGCAGTCTTTAACATCGTTAGGTGAAGTCACAGTCATTTGTTTAGAACCGGGTTGCGATAATACACAATTACCATTAAAGATGTAAAACAATATATAAACATGCATGGGATGCAGTGCTAGTAAATGAATAGACAGGGAAAAGTGAATGTACAGCAGTGTGTGAAGAAAGGTTGTTGTACAAGTGGCATATTATTTACTTTAGTAATGAAAGCTGTCATACTTGTGAATGTTAAAGTAAGTGAAGCAAGGTGAAAGATAATGTAAGGACTAATGGTTCCCCATTTGATGGTATATGTTGATGATTTTGTGATTATCACAAAGAATCAAGGATGGATGAAGGAGTGTATTTGGGTACTGGAAGATATGTTAATGGAGATTATAGGTTCATAGGTTCATACTAGGCTATCTGCCCTAGGGTATTTATAAGCCTAGCCAGAGTTGTGTGGCTTTCACCACCCCTTAGGTTGAAGAATACTATACCCATTAGTTTGCCGTGCCTCTGTCCGGCAGTGATACAGAGATGATTCCCGGGGTAAACCTACGATCTCCCATCCACTGGTCAAGATTCCTCTTAAAAAGAGCCAGCGAGGTGCTCTGTCTCACATGGACCGGGATTCTGTTCCACAGCATAGGGAGTCTCTGGGTGATGAATCTGTCCCTCCAGCATGTCCTATTTATATCCGTGTTGAGGTTTAAGTCTCTTGCTCTTGTGGCTCTGGTGGATTTGGATTTTTTGAGGTGGAGCATGTCCATTAATTCCGGGTTGGACATGGCCTTGTATGTCAGGCACAGGTCACCTTTGAGCAGACGGTATGCGACTGAATAGAGCTGGAGTTTCTTCAGTCGGGCAGCATATGGCATATTTTTGAGCCCCTTTATCCTTTTGGTGAGGAACGTTTGGGGTCTTTCCAATTGCTGCAGGTGTCGGGTAAGATACATTCCGAATGGGGCATTGTACTCAATCATTGGTCTGATAAGTGAAGAGTACAGGGGAACAATGACCTCCCTTGATCTGTATGTGAATCCCTTCATAATCAGGTGGGCAATGTAGAAGCTCCTCCTAACCACTTTGGCAATGTGAGTGTCAAAAGAAAGGTTACTGTCAACTTGGTTCCCCAGGTCCCTGATAACCTCTTCTGTGCTTAATGGATTGCCACCTATGTGGTAACTTGGGGTTACCTTGTTTTTACCAAAGGGTATGACTATACATTTTTTGGCGTTTAGCTTAAGGCCATGGCTCTGGCACCAGTTATCCATTTCTATGAGACCTCTCTGAAGGATATCTGTGTCTGATGGATTTTCAACTATGGCGCCCAGTTTGCAGTCATCTGCAAACTTTGTCAGCCACAATCCTCCTATGTTTGCCTGCACTTCTGAAAAGTAAATGCCGAACAAGAGGGGGCCCAGGACTGAGCCCTGTGGGACACCGCTTGTGACCGGCTTGGAGTTTGACATGGCACCAGCAACTCTAACCCTGTGGGTTCTGTCCTTGAGCCAGTTTGCAACCCATCTTGTGACATATGGGTTTACATTTAAGCTGGTGAACTTTTCTATGATACCCGAGTGGGGTATTGTGTCGAAAGCTTTTGCAAGGTCAAGGTAGGCTGTGTGAACTGCCTTACCCTCATCAATGGCCTTGGTGACTGTTTCAAAAAAGTCGACCAAGTTCAAGAGGCATGATCTGCCCTTGACAAAGCCGAATTGGGTAGGATACAATGTCTGTAGGTCCCCAATGTCTTTATTTATGAGTTCCATTATGATCCTCTCCATAGCTTTGCAGACCAGGCTTGTTAAGCTTATGGGGCGGTAATTACCAGGGTCTGTAGAAGCACCGCCTTTGTGGAGTGGGACCACAGTTGCCGTACACCACTCTTTGGGTACGTATCCTGTGGTAAGGCTAAGTTAAACAGCAGCCTTATGTGTGGGTTTAGTTCCTCATTGAGTTCGTGTAGCACACAGCCGGGGACACCATCTGGTCCCATTGATGCTGTGGTTTTAGCTTTAGAGAGAGCAGCTCTCACCTGGGCATTTGAGATGATTGGGAGGCTACACTCTGCTGGGATAGATATTTCTCCTTTTGGGGGGGGGGAGAAATTTTCACTGAACCTGTCTGCCAGTATGTTTGCAATGTCTGTGGGTTCAGTGATTTTTGTATCATTTTGGACTAATTCTGAGCATATCTGGGAGTTTCCACCCAGATTTCTAACATAGCTAAAGAAGGCCTTATGATTGTCTTTTGAGTCCTTGGAGATTTTTCTCTCAAAGTTGGCCTTGGATGATTTTATGAGTGATCGTAGTTTTTTACTAGTGTTGATCAGAGATGTCTTCCCTTTTAGGGATTTTGCTCTATCTTGTAGTAGCTTTCTCCTCTTGTTGTAAAGTTTGTTTATGGCTGGGGTCCACCAGATCGGGCGCTTGCCTTTGGTGGAAAGGGTCTTGATTTTATTTGTGATTTCTTGATCCATGCAATCCTGGAGGTGCTCGTAGAAAGCATTTGTAAGGGATTCAGCAGCGTGGGTTGTGGTTCCAATGGCTCAGGGGCCTTGAAGGATACCACACCAGTCTTAAGAAGTGTGAAGTTGGCTTTTGAGAAGTTCTTCACTGTGGTCTTTTTTGTTGGGGGGTGGGGGCGGGATGTGGATCTCCAGTGAGATTAGTCTATGGTCTGATCTCACCAATGAGGGATATACTTCCGGTGTGGAGCATTTTGTCCCCATGTTTGTGATGATCAGGTCTAGTATATTTTCACCTCTTGTGGGAATGGTGACAAGTTGTTCCATAGCATTTGAGTTTATGAACTCCAGGAACCTTTGGGCTAGGGTACTGGGGCTTGAGTAATGTTCCCAGTCTATGTTTGGGTAGTTGAAGTCACCCAATATGATGGTGTTTGGAGAGACATTTATACTCTCCAGTGTCTTCAGGAAGGCTGTGTGGGGTTCCTGAGTTTGAGAGGGTGGCCTGTAACATGCTACAAACTGTAGAGCAGTTTTGCCTATGGTTAATTGCACCTGAATGGTCTCTGATGCTTCGTGAGTTGCCACCAGCCTGGAGGTGTGGGTATCCTTGATGAATATGGATACACCCCCTTTGTGGTACGGTCCGGGTTTTGGGGCCAGAACGCATGATATGAGGTAAAATCTGATAGTGCCGGGGTGCTCTCAGGAGCCTTGAACCAGGTTTCAGTCACAGCACAGACATCGATGTTCTCCATACTGAGGAGGGCTTCGAGGGGATGCATCTTGAGATTTAGACTTCTGGCATTGAGCAGCATTACCCTTAGTTTTTTGCCATTATTGTTTTCTAGGGCGGTGGGTTTAGAATTTGAGCCTTGTCTAAAAAAGGCACTATGGGGGTGGCAAGAGCCTTTGCCAATATCCGGAAACCCAGGGGTGACAGGTGCAAGCCGTCTCTTGCGAAGCAGCGTGGCTTGTCAAGCATGTCATTCCAGGCAGACAGACATTGAATCCTCTTAGAATGACACCAGAAATTAAGCCAATTATTAAAACTGATCATTTTGTCTCTGTATTGTGGCATCATTCTTGGTGAAGGTAGGAAACTGCTCAGGGTCAGGGTCATACCAGCCTGGGCTACATAATCTGAGAGCTCCTTTATGTCTCTTTTCATGTAGTCCAGGGAGGTACGTCTCAGGTCATTCACACCAGCATGGACAATGACTTAGTCATACTTGTACTTGCTGTGGAGTGACCTGAGTGCTTGTGTTATGTGGTGGATTCTAGCGCTCGACAGGCAGCTTACTGTGACCCTCTCCTTGTTCAGTCTGGTGAGTGGGACGTCAGTGTGTCTGACTATGGAGTCACCTATGACAAGTGTGTCTGGCATTGTGTTTGGCCTTAAGGGCTGTGACTGATTTGCACACTGACTTTGTGATCTATGTGTTGCTTGTGTTATGTCATGAGGTGGCAGTTGTTTGGATGTCTGCTTTGGAGGCCTCTGCTGTTTTGGTAGATTTTTGATCAGTGCCTCCAAGTATGTCTTTGTGTGTTTATGTGTTTGATTTGTAGTTGTGATAGTTCTATGTGAGACTGGGTTTATGGTGTGTGTGGTTACCTTCTCCTCCTGTCTGGTTTTGCCAGTCCTGAGTTAAGAGAGCTCAGCCTCCAGTTTGGCTATATAGTTGCATCTCTCGCATGTATTTGTGTTTTGTGGGAGGAGGAGAGGATTGTCTGTGTACATGAGGCAATTGTAACATTGCCTCAATATTCCCAGATTCACCAGCTGAGCAGGAGAGGATGCTAGCAACTGACCCTTTGACATGCTAGAAGAAATGAAAAAGTTTGCTGTGTAACTGAGTCAGAAAGGACCTATAGGGAAGTGGGTACTCAAGGGGGTTTTAACCTAGTGAAGTACTTTGTATAATATAGAAGTGCTTTACCTGACTAAAAAATGCTTTAGGAACAAGTGCTGAGCTTTACAGATAGAGAATAGACTGTTTAGATTACAAGTAGAGCAGTTCTAAGGGAAAAAATGAAGAGCAGACTTTACGGAGCCAGAAATAGTTTAACCTTGTTTAACCGGCGCTGCCCGATGGTGCTCTAGTGGCAACTCCGCTAACTGCAGAAAAGGCAATAAGTCAGTAGTACAGGCTAGTACACTTTAGTGGGCAGCCAAACAATTAAATTAAACAGCAAACAAACACTTTTCAACTTGAATTAGACTAATTTCGACTAAAATGTACTTTTAAGTGCAGATAATAAAAAATGCAGTAAATAACTATGAAAACAGTTAAAGCTTGCTCTAGGTAAGCAGTAGAAGGTAAAACAAATATAAAAAACAGCAGGATACTTAATCAGGAAAGCAGTTGCTTTTTTTCAGTTCTATGTAGCCGGGAAGACTCAACAGGACCACATGGAGCTGTGTTTGAGCAATATGGCTTCAAAAATGCCAGAGGCAGATTTTAACCAGGAAACTTCAAAAGAGCTAGAAATGGTCCAAAATGACCAATTACTACAGCTTCTTGTGCTGAGGTCACTTCCCTCAAGGACAGGTAGGCTATTCAAGGCTCCCCACTCCCACTGGTGAGCTAAGAAACTTCCTTCTATGCAAGTAAGGCAATGGACAACACAGGAACTACAACACAGCCCAGGATACAGCAAGGCCTGTAAACTGGTCTAACTAGTTTAGGAGAAGCAGGAAAACAAGGAATATTTTTTGTTTTTTTGTTTTTAAATAGAAACACACAGAAATGCAGAAAAGGCAATAAGTCAGTAGTACGGGCTAGCACACTTTAGTGGGCAGCCAAACAATTAAATTAAACAGCAAACAAACACTTTTCGACTTGAATTAGACTAATTTCGACTAAAATGTACTTTTAAGTGCAGATAATAAAAAATGCAGTAAATAACTATGAAAACAGTTAAAGCTTGCTCTAGGTAAGCAGTAGAAGGTAAAACAAATATAAAAAACAGCAGGATACTTAATCAGGAAAGCAGTCACTTTTTTCAGTTCTCTGTAGCCAGGAAGACTCAACAGGACCACGTGGAGCTGTGTCTGAGTAATATGGCTTCAAAAAAATGCCAGAGGCAGATTTTAACCAGGGAACTTCAAAAGACTAAAGTTAAGTAAATAGAAAAGCAAGGATTTGTGGTGTGTAACAAAAATAGAGGGTATAATTCATTAACCAGAAAATAAGTACATTGGGTATAAGTTTGGGCATTAGAGCATGAGAATAAAACAGTTGGGAAAGATTTTAGTGAAAGTTAGAAGTGTAATGTGATGCATTAAACTTTTAACATATTCTTTAAAAAGGTATACATGATACATATGTACATATTAGGGAAGATGGGTTATGGGGGGGGGGTATATCGCTTTCCAGCATGTGAAGAAAAAAAGTAAATAAAAATAATATTTGTGGTTATATGTCATTCAAAACTGTACTCAACTAAGTGAGGGGTGTTATATTGTAACAAAAAAGTGGTGGGTTGAGGGTAATCAATCCATTTTTTTCATCTTTTAATATCTTTTGCTTGCTGATAGATGGACCAAGGAAAAAAAGATGTACTAGGCTATATTTTGTGGAATAAGTGTAAGACACAGTGGTTAAGTATTCAAATAGGAAAAAAGAAACAAGGTACTGCAAGTAAAAAAAAAGGTTGTGGAGATTGACAATAGAGTTTGAAGGCTGAAACGAAAATGTTGATATGAAGTAGTAATGGAAACAGTACAGAAAAAAGGATGTTTATAAAACAGATGCAAAAAAGGTTTAAAGAAATAGAAGAAATAAATAATTTTCTGTATAGGTTAATGCTGGGCAAATTGGCTATAAAGTGAAAAATGAGTTAACAAAGAAAATGAAAGACTATGTAAAAAACTGTGATAAAGAAGAAGCAATGGTCCAAGCTTTAATAGAGTATAATAAGATGAAAATATTTTAGGATTTTTTTCAACAATAATGTACATATGACTACTTTCAGGAAATAAGCATGGATATGTAGTTATACGGAGAGTATAGAATGTTTCAAAGATGTAAATAAATAAAATGAATCACATTTTGATGGAGCAGTATGGAATATTGCAATGTAAATGTCAAGAATTATTGTATAACAAATTATGGGATTGTACAATTGTGTTAAGAAGAATAAGGCTATGGTTGTGAAGAAAGAATTAGAGTGGGCGAATTGTGAGATAAAAAGAGAAGGGTGTTTGTTTTGTTATATATTACAATGTAAGAAAAGTGTGCTATTATTTTAAAACAAGAAAAAATGCAAATAATGTGAAATACATTATGTGTAAATATATGATATGCAAATACTGAATTATTATGTGATGTAAATAAATAAAGCTTCCCAACTCTTTTTTATAAGCGCTGTAGAAATATTTACATCCACCTGAGCTACCACCAGTTGTAGCAGATGGGACTTCTGTCTAATGTCTCATTGGAAGGACGGATCACTTATGAGTGCAGCACCCCCTAATGTTGCACTACAGTGTCCGTAATGGAAAAATGAATCCAGTCACCTGAGGTGGGAAGAGAAATCACATCTTTATAGTATTGCAGCAACAAAAGGAAGAATACTATTTGCTGAGCACTGATATTTAGCAGTAGTCTCTGAATGCAATTGAATTTATGGGCTTTCTGGTACAGTTTGCTGGCCAGATCTGGTTATAATGGGCATTAATTCATTTGTGTACAGACAGCAACATTCAAAAGGACAAGGACAACTCAGTCCTTGTGGTAGTTCACCACCTAGCTTGTAGTTAAATATATGGCCACTTACTCATCTGTTTTAGCATGTGTTCCCCATCTGCAGTCTAATTATGTTGTCAGTTTGATTTTTCTAGGCACCCTGAGGTAATGTAGTAACTGTCTTATGCTAACTGACAATCTAATCTTGTCTTTTACTAATGCAACTTGTGAAAGTTGCAAATACTTGCTCACTTTAGAGGTTAACCTCTTACTTACCACATGTCGTAAGCATCTTACTGTTACATCACAGTCACCTAACAATACACCTGAGTAACTTTGTAATTAAGCCATGGTAAAGGACAAATTATTATCCCAGGGATAAAAATTGAAAGGGGGATATTCCAGGGTGCCTCTTTGTCACTGTTGCTATTCTATTTGGCCCTTAACCCACTCAGCTGTCTACTTAACTGTTTAGGCCATGTCTATAATTTGGCTTCTAGAAAACAAAGTATAAAGACTTCTCATTTCCTCTTTGTCGATGATTTAAAACTGTATAGCTCACCAGACGAGGAACTAAAAGAACAACTGCAAGATGTCAAAACTTTTTCAGATGATATAAGAATGTAATTTGGTCTTGATAAATGTGCAAAAGTAACCTTTAAAGCAGGAAAATGGCAGCACCAAGAAAACATTAACATCTAGGAACAAAATTCAAGCTATACACCAATTTGCTATTCCTGTCTTAACTTACAGTTTTGGAGTGACTGACTGGCCTCAAAACGTGTTAGATAGATTAGATAGGAAAACAAGAAGGATGCTTCATGCTCACCAAATGATTTATAAAAATCATTGCATACCAAGATTAGATATTCCCTGTTCCGAAGGAGGGGGGCCTCCTTGAAACTGATTACATGTATAGATCTGTAATTGTAGGACTGCACACATATTGGCTGACCTCAAAAGACCCAAATGTAGTGAAAGTTTTGAAACATGAAGAGAATAAATCCAAGATAACTACTCTGTTCAGTCTAGCAAAAGCATATCGGCATCAAGCAGGAATGGAAATCAAACCAGAAGTAGATATAAATCAGGCAGCAACTGAATGTGCCAAAAAACAAAGAAAGAATATAAGGTGAAGGACCAGGTGAGAAGGCAAGAAATGTGGAAAATGCATAAATATAGTTGCAAGTATAGAAAACTTCTGGAAGAACCTCATGTTGATCTGGAACAAATGCAGGAATGGTTAAGGAGAGGTGAATTCAAACCAAGAGATGAAAGGTTAACATTGGCGGCACAAGATAGTGGGCTACATACACATTGGTTTACAAAATCTATTGAACATGCGGGAGAAACAGACAAATGTAGCCTTTGTAAAACAGAATTGGAAACAATCGCACATGTCATTGCTGGTTGTGACATACTAATGGCAGAAGAACTATATACTGAAAGGCATAATAATATGGCAAGACTGTTGCACTGGGGACTGTGCAAACATTATGGTATTGAAGTGGCTGAAAAACACTGGAAACAAGAGCCAGAAAGCATCATAGAAAATTATGAAGTCTATATCACATGGGATCATCCATTACCAGCAGTTCAAAAGACAGATGCTAGAAAAACAGATGGTCCAAGAAAAGAAGACAAAAGCAGTATTGATCATTGAAATCACTACACCCAGTGACTACAGGTCTTGCGTACACAGAGACACAAGATCATAAAATATCAGGATTTGCAGGCAGAAATGAGAGCAGCAATGGGTCTTATAAAAAAGAATCTACAATCTCATTTATATAGGTTACCAATACATGTAACTCCATACAAATTGCAGAACGAGTCATTACTGGGCACATTGCGGGTGCTGTGAAGAGCACTTTTGGCTGACATCAAAGACTGAAACAATACTAATTTCATGAACTTTAACATACTTTGACTTAGGAATGGGATCCATTCCTGTCATGGTATTAGAAACTCACAAGATTTGGAGAAACAAAATGTACACCTACATATGATAAGTTGTTAAGAAGTCATCTATGCCTCCTATACCCCATCAAAACAAACCTCTGCAACATAATACTAATTGCTGTAATACATCTACACATAAATCACATCATCCTGACTGAAAGCCTATGCCTAAAAGGACTCCTGAGACTGAAACCACACATGGTAATGTATTAGTAATAGGAGACTCTATAGAAAAGCACTCTGATCCTCCACTCTCCATTTTGTACAAGAACCGGGTCATGGTCACTTGCATCAGCACTATAAGTTACCAAGGGATGGAACCCAGCTCCTAATATACCACACAAATATCCCCCTAAATGAGAAAACTCTAATCAGCAAGAGAAAGAACAGAAGAGAAAGGCTCATAACAACAATGGAAATGAACAGTAGACAAGCAAACACTATGGATAGCAAAACATCAACAACAAAACAATAGCAAGCAGCCATTTAGTAAGAAAGAAAATCCAGAGCCCAGTTCAGGCAAAAAGAAATAGAATCGTTCCTTCTCTAACTTTGATCAGCTACCGCAACCGCCAGTCCCAAAATTCAGCAACAGTCACTCCAAAGTTACTCACCTGCTATCTAGTTCAAATCCAGATGAAAAAATGGCAAGACATACGCACAATCCACTTACAGCAGCAGAATGCCAACAAGATGAGTAACTTCAACTTCAAATGTTTCCTTTTCTCTTCTGACAATGTGTTCTTTCAAGGTCAGTGATTCTCCACTTTTTCTGACAACAGGTTAGTTAATGTTGCTCCCATTCTAAGTCATTGGATGCATTACTAAGTCTGTCTTCATAACCACCTGAAATTAATTCTCCATGATGACACCTTTTGGTATCATTATGGTTAAGGTCTTCACCTCCCATGCACAAGATACAAAGTTTGATCCTGACCTCCAGCCAATGCCTGCATGGAATTTGCATGTTATCCCTGTGTCTCTGTAGGGTTTCTCCCAAAAAAAATGCTGACTATTTCCACATCAAACTCACCTAAGACTGGAGTTGTTGACAGAAACACTTTACTAAAAGCGCACCTAAAAACATGCTGGCTATGCCCTTGCAACTCTCACTCTAATATCACTCACCCCATCCAACCACTACCTTTCTTTCCACTCCACTAACTACCTTGATTATAGCAAGCTCAGATGCTCATAAGCCTAGTACTTATTATACAGCAGGAACTTCTTATTGTAACATTTGTTAATGTCTGTTATGTACTTCACAGATAAAGATTCTAGTTGTCTACTGATGTACTATGTTCTTCATCTGTAAATATGTTGTAAGTAATTGCTATGTAAATTGTTAATCACTATGTAATCCGATGTAACTACTGTCTGTTTATTTTAACTGTGGAGCTTTTCTCCCCGGGCCTCCGCTGAAAATGGACCTACGTCCAGTCGGACACTCCCGGTCAGCAAATATAAATAAATAAACACAGCCTCTTGATGGTAGCCTATAGGAGGAAGAGTTATGTAGACCAACTGCTTTGGCCATCAGCTGTAGTGCATAGTGTCCTCTGGTAGGAGAACACAGATCACAGACTGTGCCCCATGTCAGGGCTAGCCACTAGATGTAAGACTTGACCGTAGGTGATTTGGTTATGTTGACTAATGTGAATAAAGTAAAAGCTTCAAACTCAGCTAAAGTTGGTCCTTCATACAAATTATAATAGCCAATGAAAAACGAATGGTCCAACAACCACGGCTGCTAGTTTAAACCCTTTATTAAAACAAGACATTAGTGCTTTCATCTATAGTGCTTCTTCAGATCTAATACTAATAAAACTCATTAAGATTTATTAAAATTTAAAAACAAAACAATCAATAAAACACTGTTTTCAATACATCCTCCATCAATGAATAACTTAGCAATAAAAACTCACTGAAACAACCTGTGGGCTTTCAATGCTGGTTTTAAAGGTACCACACCACTGAGCCCTGGAATTGTATTAGTTTGCAGCCTTACTATCCATCTCATCTCAGCCATTTCAGTTGCATTAAAACTGTCTCCACCTCTAATACTTCCTTTAACTAACTGCAATACTGGCCATAATTTGCAGAAACCTGTTTGGCAAGAGCATTACACATACTGCCAATCCTTATGTCACTCAGATGTTTGAGAATGTGTTCCTTGAATAATCAATTTGTCTTACCCACATAAAACTTATTATAACATATGCATTAACTAAATAAACAAGGTTCTCAGCCTATGCTGCACAGCAGGGTTATGACAGTGAGGAAAAGAATGCCTTCAGACAGCAGTTGCAGGACCTATTAAATAAAGCATGGCAACATGAATTGCTGTTGATAATTGGTGACCAAGATACTAGAAAACCAGATATAGTGGTCCATGAAAAGAAGACAAAAGTAGTATTGATCATTGAAATCGCTACACCGAGCCTAAGATGAAAGAAGAAGAGGAGCCCACTCTAGAATAAGTAAGAGTAGCACTAAGGAAAATGAAGTCAGGGAAAGCAGCAGGCTCACGAGGTCACAGTATGAACAGCAGTAGGTACAGAGCTGAAGCCTGATGCACACCCACTCCCACTGGGAAACCCTCTTTGAGATGCTGAGCGAGATAGAGGAGAAATGGCTGCTGAGGGTGCTCATAGCGGTATGTAAAAAAATTGTAACCTAGATGGATGGATAATAAGCATACTAGTATCAGTCTACAAGAACAAAGTCGACATTCAGAACTGTGGGCAGTACAGAGGTATCAAATTACTGTCACACTGCATGAATGTTTGGGAGGGATGACTACAAAAATGAATACGCAGAGCAGCAGAAAGCAAGATGGGAGATGAACAGTTTGGATTCAGATCAGGATTCAGCATGACAGACCCAATGTTTGAAGTGAGATAGAAAGCTGAGAAGAAGCTAGAGATGAGGCAAGAGTCCAACTGGGCATTCCTAGACTTGGACAAAGCATATGACAAGATCCCAAGAAAGCAAATTTGGACAGTCCTGTGGTAGTTTCAAGTCCGAGAATACTGTTAAAATAAGTATAGGCCTTGTACAAGGACCCAATGACTCAAGTACAAATAGGTTTCAGACCCACAGAGGGGGTTCTCAGGGGGAATGGCTGTGCATCAGAGTTCAACTCTGAGCCCACTCCTGTTCATACTTGTGATGGACTACATTAGCAAATTACCGTGGTTTAGGTACATGTACAGAAAAGCATAAGACAATCTGGTGAAGATGATTTGGGAAAGAGATGAAGAAGGCAAGAGGAAACAAGGGAATCCAACAAACAGGTTGATGGATTTTGTGAGAGAAGACATGTGGCAGTCAGGCATGATTGTCAAAGAAGGTAGGAGAGTGGCACTGAATCAAGACAGATGGTGACAGTTGGCATGAAATCCCAACCCCACATAGAAAATGGGAAAAAGGAGGTTAGTAATTTAGTAATGATGATACCTTTTAGAAAAAAATAGTGAAACCTCTCCCCACTAAAAGTACATTAGGACTTTTTTTTTATTTTGCTTCCTTCCCTTATCACCATTATCCACCATCAAGCTATAGATTTACTACCATGACACCATCCACCCTTTTGCCTCATCTCCTTACTGCAACCTCAGTACTGAGGTAGGTCTTGAAGAGGGCTCTTTCAAACTGCATATCCCTGACCTCCTCCACTATAAAGGCAAACATTTTATGGAAGTGGGAGGTGAAATCACATCACATTATTATGTGCTAGGCATTCCCAAGATACTGTCGCTAAAAGGATTTGGTGCCCTATATCCATGCTGCCTGTACCCCTCTCCAAGTCTGAGCAAGCATAACACTAGCTGATTATCAGTTTACTGTTTAGCACTTTTATTGACCCAGATTTCCAAAACATACAGCCTCAGATCTGGTGAAAATCTCTAGACTTGATCAAGTGTTGTGGTGTTAAGTACATTTATATGTTGGGAAGCCATGCTTCTTAAAAAACCCTTATAAGTCCATCAATCTCAGCATGAGCACTATTACCTCACTTATAGTCAGTAAGCAGTCCCCTTTCAAACACTGTTCCCAAGGTCTTAGAGAAAGCTGAATGTTCTAAATAACTCATTTAAATATGCACAAAAAACAGAGTTATCCTTTCTGTAACTCACAGGTGGTTTAAAGTAACACTCTTATCTAATAACAAACTGCAGCTCTCTGTCTTTGTTTCTAATGATGTATTTGCTTTATTGTTCTATTCATCAGTCAATGGTTATGTTGTTCAAACCCTGCTTACGCTATGTAACAACCCTTGACTTGTAATATATGTGTTTTATCTAGGTTGTGACTGAAAAGGGTCAAAAGACCAGCTCCCTTACCTGGTTAATAAATTGCAAATAAATAAAATAAGAAAACTAAACATTATCCAAACAGGGACTTATATGTATCCACACAAATGCTCAAACTTTCTCAAGAGGGCTAACTCCAGAACAGGAGAGAGTCCACTCCAGAGTGAGACGTCTGGTTCTAGAACCAGTGCAGTGTGTAAAGATAATACCAACTCTGTCTGCACATGCTCTGGTTCCTTTCCAAGTTAGAGGCTGGCATCCCACACCATAAGAACTAGCATTCATTGTCAGGAACTACCTCTTAATCCAACCCACTCCTAATGGCTACTTGACAGACATTGCATCTGAACTCCACCTTTTGTCTTACCAGTGGCAAGTCCACTTGCTGACTGGATGCATTTTTTTACCAGGAATGACCTTGACCAGAAATATGTCCATATTCCATGTGCTGGTCAAGATTCTCATATTCTTAGAGAACTGCCAATGGTCATCTTATCTTTTTTTAATCTGATCCTCTTTCCCATCCTTAGATAATTTCTACATCTAGTAAGTGTAATTAGTTTCAGTAGTCCTTATCCCCCTTGCTTTCATCATCATCATCTGGCCCCTTTTTCCCATTTTCTACATATGGTTGGGATATCATGTTAACTGTCGCCATCATTCTCAATTCAATGCCACACTCCTGCTTTCTTTGACACGCATGCCTGATTGTCGTAGAACTTCTTTCACACAATCCTTCCACCTCTTTTCTGGACACCCTTGTTTCCTCATACCTTCTTCCTGTCTGTTCCAAATCTTCTGCTTTTCTTCTGAATCATCATAATCTGTTCTCTTTGATCTTTTCTGCAATTGGAGCTACTTTGGCTTCTGCTCTTATATCCTCATTTCTTCATCAGTCCCACATGTGCATCCTACTACCGTTCTTAGGCACTTCATTTCCATCACCTCTAGCTTCTTCATCTGCTCTGCCTTTACTGCCCAGGTTTCTGTACCATACAGTAGTACTGTTCACACCACTGTCTTGTACAGCTTACTCTTCAATTTCTCTGGCATACTTCTTTCATATACTGCACCCGAGACTCTATGCCAGTTAGCTGAAGCCCCTCCGATTCTAGCTTTGACTTCTTCATTCGGCCTTCCCTTCTCCTCAACCACCCCTCCCAGATACTTGAAGCTATTTACTTGTTCCACTATCTTCCCCTCTATCTCAGTTCTCAGCTTCTTCTGATTTCCCCACTTTGCTGCCATTACCAATGTCTTATCTGTGCTTAGTTTCATCCCATGTGCCTTCAGTTTTGTATTCCATTCCCCTAATCTTTGCTTGACTTTGTGCCTAGAGTCTGCCTGTAATGCCACATCATCTGCATACAGCAACTTTGCTAATCTGTCCCCTCCAACCTGTTTGCTAATGTAGTCCATCACCAGTATGAACAGCAGTGGGCTCAGAGCTGAACCCTGGTGTATGCCCACTCTCACTGGGAACCCCTCTGTGAGGCCGAACACTGCTCTTACTTGAGTCATTGTACATAACCTGCACTAATTCTATTAATGTTTCTAAGACTTCAAGTCACTGCAGTACTGCCCAGATCAGATTTCTTGGGGCCATGTCATATGCTTTCTCCAAGTCTAGGAATGCCCAGCTGGACTCTTTCCTCATCTCCAGGTTCTTCTCAACTATCTGTCTCACTGCAAACATCGGGTCATTTGTGCTGCATCCTGATCTGAAACCGAACTGCTCAACTACCATCTTACATTCTACTACTCTGTGTATCCATTTATCAGTTGTCCTCTCCAGGACTTTCATACAATGTGACAGGAGTTTGATACTTCTGTATTGCCGACAGTTGTGGATGTCCTCTTTGTTCTTGTACAATGGCCTGAGTATGCTTATTCTCCAGTCATCTGGGATACGCCTTTCTCTTCACACTGCTATGAGTATACCCTCAGCAGCCATTTCTCCCCTATCTCACCCAGCATTTTTATCATATCTGCTGTGACCTCATCTGATTCTGCTGCTTTCCCCGACTTCATTTCCTTAGTCCTATTCTTACTTCTTCTAGGGTGGGCTCCTCTTTTTCTTCCATTTTAGGCTGTTTCTGGGACAGTTCAACTTCTGGGGGTTTTCTTCATTCAGAAGCTACTGCAAATACTCCTTCCATCTGCCTTTGATGTCCTGTGGACTGGTAAGCAGGTTGCTGCTGGCATCCCTTATGAAGGGTGTCTGACTATCTTCTTTATCTTTCTGTCTTTGCCTTGCAACCTGATATAGTTTCTTTGCACCGCCTACTGAGCCACTTTCCAGAAGATGGGAGTGTGCCTCCGATGCCCTATTCTTTGCTATTGCAACTCCTTTCTTAGCTTCTTTGTTAGCCAACCAGTATTTCTTCCTAGTCTGGTCAGTCTTTTCTATCTCTTACTTTTTCCTGCACTCCTTTTCTTTTGATGACTTTCTGGACTTCTGTATTCCACCACCAGCTTTCCTTATGTATCTTAGTTCCATACTTGGCTCAGCCACATATCTGTTCTGTAGTCCTCATACATGCTGTTTTGAGGTGCTACCATTCTTCTGCAACTCCACCTATTTCCTCATCTTCTTGGGGTGCTAGAGCCCTGAGTAATTCCTTGAACTGTTAAAATTTCTCTCCAGTCAACTTACAGGTCTTCAGCCCTGCCTCTGTTGACCTTAGAGCCTTCAGTGACCACAGCTTGCTGCTGATTGTAGCAATCAGTGGTTATGCTTTGGGCTGACCTTTTCACTGGGGATAACTTTGCAATCATTGCTTCTACCCCAGTGCCTTTTCCTTACTAGGAGGAAGTCTACCTGAGTAGCATGTTGGCCACTCTTGCATGTGATCTTGTGACTGTCTGTCTTTCTGAACCATGTGTTGGCTACTATCAAGCCATTTGCCAGACAGAAGTCTAGAGTGGCCTTTCCTTCTTCATTCCTGTTGCTCCACTCATATGGACCCAGGCAGTCCTCATATCCTGTTCTGTCCGTTCCGATATGTGAATTCAAGTTACCCATTATCAACACCAATTCATGTTGTCCTGCTTTATCTAGTAGGTCCTGCAACTGCTGTATGAATGCACTGCAAAATAACTACAGTAGGTTATCTGTGTATGTCTTGTGGGCTTTCTTTGCTGATATGCAGATTTTTTTTCATATTTATTTCTGTTACAGTGTGCCCTGAGTTACCTTCCTATTACCTCCCAGCACCAACCACAGTAACAGATTAAACTACCACACTGTACTATCTTCCAAAGCATTTTTCTATTTATTGTTCCATTGTATTTATTTAATTTCTGTGTGTACCATGACTACAAATTTCTCCAGCTACTGTTCAATATGCTTTAGAAGACAAAATGAGTTCCTGCAACTACCAAATCCTGCAACACCTTTCTGTAAACTGAAGGTAGATAAACAGCTAACAATCTAACTAGTTTCACCCATTAGCATCTGACCTGCATGCATTCTCATTTTCATTCATAACATTCGTAAAGCCCTTTTAAAAGAAAAATAGTACGAGAATGGCTTATCAACTTCTACACAACATAAATGTATAAGTGTAGACAGAATTTTCTGAATTTGGGCTGTCACCATACCATGGGTAGGTGACAACAACAGAATGATTTTGCACAGACAATTGTACCAAATCAAGTGCGTCAAGAAGACACATGGGTGAAGCAAAGATCTATGTATGGATAATTATTTTTTCATGGGACAGGTGCCCATTTTATCCTTTTTTTAACAACAGGTTCTCCTCACCCTGGGTCTGAGGTGGGGATGACAGAGGTTACAGATTTCCTGTAGTGTTTCCCTATCAACCCTGTATCACTTCACTATTTCAATACCATGCAGTCCATGATATGTTAAACAAGGTCTTCTCCTTGAATGAGGTCTATCAGCAGGATCAGCAGAATAGATCTGAGCCTTTTGCACATACACATGTAAGAAACTAGCAGCAGCCCCTAACACTGATTTTTTTCTAAGTGTGACGGTGGCTGTATTCCAATAGTTTCTGGTGTTCATGGCAAAGGGCTGCACCATCTCTACACAATTACTTTATAGCTTCCTGAATGGCTCCACCATATTGGATTGGTTCATTAGTATGCAATTCAGGTGCTTATGCTTTTATTAACATAATCTGATGTTTACCTTTGTTTGGTGTCTCTACAGGATGTGTTTAATGATACCAAATAGCACACACCATAGCAATGTGGAAATTAGCCATTCATGAATCCTGCCCCTTGTAATAAAACACATACAGCACCACATATTTATTTCTACAATGTGAGTAAACAAATTACCATCTAAGCAGGATGACGCTGATCCCTATTACCCTGCTCAGATTCCTACTACTTAAATACAGATTATCGAAATACATACAATTAAATCACAGTTTTGATAAGACATTAATAAGTAGCACAAAAGACAGACAGCAATTCACTGAGATAAAATATAGAGTATACCTGTGAAGATAATCAATGCAACTTACTAGATATTACAAAGTCAATCATAATACATCAGTTATCATTTCTACAAATAAAAGAGTCGTCATCATTGTCGTCAGCCTCTTTTTTCAATTCAGTGGCACTCTGCTACCTTTTTCAACAGTCATGCCTGCCTGTCTGTCACAAATCTTTTCTTACACAATCCAATCATTTCTTAGCTGGATAGCCTCATTTTCTCTTGCCTTCTTCCTATCTCTCCAAATCTACTCTACCGAACCATCTTATGCTTTCCTGCATATGTGCTCAAATCACTATAATCTGTTCTCCCTGACATCTTTTGCAACCATGAATAATTTGGCTTTTGCTCTGAAGTCTTTATTTCTTCATCTGTCCCACAGTGTGCATTCTACTACCCATCTCAGGCACTTCATCAATATTACCTCAGGCTTCCTCAGATGCTCTGCCATCACTATCCAGGTTTCTGTTCCATGTAGAAAGACTGGTCACACTGTTTTTGCCTACACCTGCCTTGTCAGCTGCTTTCACATTCTTCTGCCAAACACTACCCATGTTCTTCTGTGCCATTTGGCTGCTACACTTCTGATTCTAGCTTGACCTACTTATTCACATTTCCCTTCTCCTCTCCCATATTTCCCATGTAACTGAAGTTGTTAACCTGTTCTGTTATTTCCCTTCTCTCTGTTTTCAACTTCAGATTTTTCCAATTTACTGCAATGACCACTGTCTTATCTGTAACAATTTTCATCTTATGTGCCTTCAGTTTTCCCATCACTTGCTGATGTTCCTGTTCAGAATCTGCTTGTAGTGATACATTGTCTTCGTACAGCAGTTTTGTTAATCTGCCCCCTCTAGCTTGTTTACTGATGTACGTCATCAACAGTATAAGCAGGGGTGGGCTCAGAGCTGAAAACTGATCCACACACATTCCAGATGGGGATCCCAATGTGAACCCAAACACTGATCATACTTATGTCACTGGGTTACTGGGACTTTGATTCATCAAAGAACTGCCTAAATCAGCCGTCTTAACACCTTGTCATATGTTTCTGCCATGTCTCAAAATGCCCAGCTGTAGTCTTTATTCAGTTTCTTCTCCACTACCTGTCTCACTGTAAACATCAGGTTGATTGTACTTTATCATGATCTAAATTCAAATTGCTCATCACTCATCTTCCTTCCACTATAATGTGTTTTCAGTTATCAATCACCATCTGCTGCAATTTTATGCAGTGTGACGGGAGTTTGATACTTTTTTTCTGCCTGCAATTGTGAATATCCCCTTTGTTCTTCTGTACTGACACTAGAATATTTATTCCCCAGTTGTCTGATAAACACCTCTCTCCATATCACCATGCATAACCTCAGAAGCCATGCCTCACCTAACTCACCCAGCATCTTGATCATATTTGCTATGACTTCTTCTGCACCTGCCACTTTGTTTTCCTTGTGCTTTTTCTGCTTCTTCTATTGTGGATTCTCTTTCCTGTTTCATTGTAGACTGCGCATGTATGAGCACAGCTTTTGTGGGGGTTTCCTTCCATCTGACACTGATGCCCTCCAGAATGAGGAACAGATTATTGCTGGTGTCCCTTATGAATAGTATTTGCTGACTGTCTTCTTTGTCTTTCTGTTGTTGTCTTGCAACCTGACAGAACTCTTTGGTGCCATCTGCTGTGTAACTTTCCAGAAGCTAGGAGAGGTTTTCTAACACCTGGTTCTTTGCCACTGCCACCCAGTATTCCCCTACAGCATACGTTAGCTTTTCTATCTCCCACTTCTTCCTGCACTCCTTTCTTTTAATAACTTCTTGGACTTTGGCACTCCACTTCCAGCTCTCCATTATTTCGACTCCTCTCTCTCACAGATCTGTTCCTTAATCTTGACACATGCTGTTTTGTGATACTAACATTTTTCTTGATTGACAGCTATTTCCTCTTCTTTCTGGGATGCCTAAGCCATGAGAATTTCTTTGAACTCCTTTGCTTTTGCCCTTACTTTACAGGAGGAATTCTGTGTCACATGCTGGCCACTCTCATATGTGATCGTGTGACCGTCTATCTTGGAGAAACGTGTTGGCCACCATTAAACCATGTAACAAACAGAAGTCTAGAATGGCATTCTACTTTGTTCTTCCAGTTGCTGAAGATATGTGGACCCAGGCAATCCTCATATCTGGTTTTGTCCATCTTTCCCAGTATGAACATTCAGATCACATGTTATCAAGACCAATTCATTTTATCCTGTTTTATAAAGGAATCCTGCAACTGCTTCTTCAAAAGACTTTCTTACACCACATTTTCCATAACATTTAAAGTCTGTTCTCCACCTGAATAGTAGATTCTAGATCCCAGCCACAGATGCTTCACTGCACTGCCCTTTCACATTGTCTCCTGGATACACACAAAATTATGACCCTATTACAGCTAATCTGACATCAAACAGGACAGGTTAATTCTTGCTCCAAAACAGAAATTGGCTAGATTTAAAATGGCTCAGAGGAGTAGTTAGACTAGTACTTGTATATAAATCTATTCATTCTCCTCCTTACTTATCCAGTTTAGAGCTGTATCCCATCAGTGAACATATAGCAATCCTTAGCTCATTTCTGGCAGTTGCTTTGTTTTAAATCCAGTTTCTACTCAACATATCTATCCTTACTCAGAGCAAATGGACTTCAATTGGCCAATAACCCACTAGCTAATGGCTCAAATAATTAGCATGATTCCTTGGCATAGATTAGAGTAGGCTGAGTCCTCAATTCACTTAACACCAGCAGATGTCCCCAACCTTATCACCTAGAGACATTTTTTATACCATGCTGCTACATGTTTCAGCACCAGGTCATGGCTAAAAAGGGTCAATAGACCAGCCCACTTCCTCAGTTAGCAAATAGTAAATAAATTGACAAATCTAGTTCAGTGCACTGTCTGTGTTCTCCAATTGATACCTATAGTGGTTGGTGCTACCTACAGTCTGTGCTGTGGTCCATGACAACATTCCTTCTTGTTGGCAAACTTCTCAAGTTCAACTTGGAGGGCTGAGTTCAAACGCAATATCCTCCGTTCTTGATGCACTGCGCTTTTACTCACTCGTCCACCACAGTAAATAACTAGCGAAAAAATATGAAGAAGAAACCTCACAAAGACACAAGGAGAACATGCAAATTCCATACAAATCAAGGTCATATTTGGCAGGTTGATTGGTTTTATGTATAGCTTTCACTCAACAGAGCTATCTGCAGTAACTCAAGCTGGCCAACTGGACACCAGCCAGCCAGTAGCCTATTGACCAAAGGCTGCTGGGCTTTATGGCAGGCACATGTTGACCAATAGAGGTACATAGACCCCTCCCACTGTTAGCAGAGGTCCCTGGCATAGGTCAGAGTAGGCTGGGTCCTCAACCCATTTATCACTGACAAATACCCATGCCCATTTTCAACATTAGTCAACATGACCAGATCACCTAGATCTGGTTTTATACCATCTTGTGACTAGTCTCTGACCTAGTGGACAGACTATGATCCATGTTCTCCTGTCTAGAGGATACTCTGCATCACAGTTGATGTCTTAATTGGTCGGTCTATGTAACTCATCTCCCAGTAGGCACCACTTAGAGTTTGTGCCAATGCCTATGGCTCTATTCAATTTTTGGGTGAGTTTGAGGTGGAAACAGTCCACATATTTTTTGGGAGGAACCCGGAGAGACACAGAGAGAACCTACATACTCCACAGAGGCATTGGCCAGAGATCAGGATCGTACCATGTACCTCATGCATATAACCATTTTGGCAACTGTGCTAGTGTTAATATTCCCCTAATGCACATAACTGAAATGTAGGTGAAGATCAAGCCAAGTGCCAAGATAAATGAAATGTTCAACAGACACAAACAGTGATCAGAAATCAGGTTGATCCCTGGACCCTGAGTCGGTGAGGTGAAGATCCTAACCACTATGACATTATATGTTTTCTGCAAATAAAGCAGTAACAACAGAAATATAAAACTCAAACTACGGGTTTTGAAAGAAGCTAAAATCAGGAGTTGTGGGTAAATACAGAATAACAGAAAAATGAAGAGCACTCTAGGGTGTGGGACTATAAAAAGGTGAGGGAGGGTTGCACCACAATCAGTTCATATTAGCCAGTCAAGTCAGCAAATTATTACGGGATGGCAGAATACTACACAAGACAGACCTTGCTTTAGGAGACAGCAGATTCTGTGTGGAAACTACAGCAACACACAAAATATTTGCATTAAGTAAAAGACTCTGCAAACACTGCAAAGTCTCATTAATATTGTTAAAAACTAGCACTTTGATATGAGGGAGTATAGCACAGAGGAAAGGATTTATGATGAGCAAAAACATTTCTCCAGTTGACAGTAATGCAAAGAAATACCACTGAAAGGTACTTTCAGAAAATCACAAAATAATCTTTACTTGCAGAGGCAAGTCCCCATATACCCCCATGTGGGGACAGACCTCCCACAACCCTCTGAATTATATATACTAATTTCATGGTCACATAACAGTGGGGAAAAGTACAAAATTAATGTTTGCTGAAAACGGCTCTAAGATATATTTCTTTGCTGGATTGTCCATTGGACAAATTATCATTGATTGCTTGCTTGTCTAGTTCTCAGAGGAAGACCATTCATAGATACAGCACCTGATATATGAGCTTATGATCCTTAATTTCCAATACAATGAGACTGGCCCAAATTCATGTATAGTGATGTGTTCCTAATTTCTGGGGAGGAACTACTCTAACATTGCAGGTACAGAGCTTCTTCTATAGTGAGTCTATAAGAGAAGGGCAGTAGTTCAAATACACAAGTATGAACATGAGAAGACAGTATGATGCACAGGAAATGCTCCAGATTCAGTTAAAAACTGAATCATAGGCCTCCAACTCTAACTCAAGATGCCCACTCCACCTATCTGGACCTCTTCGAATCTATCAAGATTCAACCCTTTATCCTGATCCTGGGTGCCAACCATAGATTGGAAGAAATACTCATGAAAAACACAAATGCCCAGAGATTCCTTGATTTCATCAGTTCAAATGCCTTGGACCAGTTGGTTGACACCCCCACAAGAGGTGAAAATATCTTGGACTTGGTATTAACCAACATGAGTAACCACTGCAGTATCCACACAGTGTCATCATCCCTGGTAAGATCCGACCACAAAGCAGTCACTTTTGAAGTCAGCATCTCCCCTGACCCCCCCCCCCCCATAACTAGGGTCAAACAAAAAAACTTTGCCAAAGCTGATTACAACCTCCTGAGGGAAGGTATAAACAGCTTTACAGCCCCCTCCCCTTCCACAGAAACTGGCACATATGTCCAAACTTACATCAAAGTACTATATGAGCATTTATATAGCTGCATGGAATCAGGAATACCAGACAGGACAAAATCATCCTTCTCAAGGAATAGTAAACTTGTCTGGTGGACATCTACAATATATAAACTCGATAATAAAATGAAAAAATTGCTGTCCAGGACCAAGAAGGAGCAGGTGTCTAATTGTAAACAATCTCTCCTTAACCTAAACAAGCAAATAGGAGCATTAGTCAAATCCTCCAAAGCAAACTTCGAGTCCATACTGGCCACATCTACTAAAGACAATCATAAGACTTTCTTCACATATGTCTGCAATCTCAAGGGAAACACCCAGATCTGCTCAGAACTGGTGGTCAAGGACACCACATACACAAACCCTGTAGATATAGCCAACCTGCTGGCAGACAGGTTAGGTAAAAACTTCAGTCCTCTGTCCCCACCATCAGTAAAACAGGACATTCCCAGTACCTGCCCCCTCCCCTTATCTGTAGGGAGCAAATCATCACTGCCCTTTCAAGGCAAAAAATACAACCTCCATTGGACCCGATAACATCCCAGGCTGCATCCTACATGAACTCAAGCAGGAACTTGCAGCACCATTAGGCACCCTATTCAACCAAAGCTTGAGTACCGGCTTTGTCCCAGCCGAGTGGAGGACAGCTACTGTTATCCCTTTGCACAAAGGTGGAGTGTCAACTGTTCCAGGAAATTATAGACCCATCAGCCTAACTAGCCTGATCTGCAAGGCCATTGAGTGGATTATCATGGACCTCATTAACAAGGACATTGGCAACCTCCAGACACTTGATCCCACACAGTTTGATTTTGTCAAGGGGAGGTCATGCCTGTTAAATTTGGTTGACTTTTTTGGGACAGTCACCAAGGCCATAGACGAGGGCAAGACGGTGCACACCGCCTACCTTGACCTGGCCAAAGCCTTCAATATTATTCCCCACTCAGGTATAATACATTAAATCTCTCAACTAGGCATCAATACATATGTTACCAGATGGGCAACAAACTGACTCACTGACAGAACCCACCTAGTCAAAATAGGGGAAGCCACCTTAAGTAGTAGACCCGTAACAAGTGGTGTACACCAGGGATCGGTCTTGGGGCCTCTGCTGTTTGGGATATACTTCTCAGAGGTGCAGGCCAAATCTAGTGGGCTATGGCTGACCATGTCTGCAGATGACTGCAAGCTGGGTGCCGTCATCAATTCCCCTAGTGATGTGGACAGTCTCCAAGAGGGTCTCACCCAAACAAATGACTGGTGCCAGAAACATGGCCTCAAACTGAATGCCAAAAAATGCATCATCATCCCTTTTGGGGAGAATGACATCCCCACAATTTATCACATTGATAATATGGCACTAAGCACACAATCAGTCATGAGGGACTTGGGAACCCAGGTTGATAGCAAACTGACTTTTGACCACCATAGTGCCTCAGTTGTACGGAAAGCTTTCTACATGGCCCACCTCATTAGTAAGGGTATTTCATCCAGGGAGAAAGTGGTCATAACATCCCTGTATTCTTCCCTTATAAGACCGATTATTGAATACAATGCCCCTTTCAGTATGTACCTCACAAAGCACATGCATCAGCTGGAGAGACCACAGAGATTCCTCACCAAGAGAATCCAGGGCCTCAAACATCTACCCTACACAGATAGGCTAAAAGTCCTGTCCCTCTACTCAGTCTCCTACAGACTCCTCAGAGATGACCTCTGTCTGGCATATAAAGCAATGTTAGACCCCACCCTGATGGGACTGCTGTATATCCACAAGTCAAGCTCCACTCGAGTAACCCACAAGTAAGACCTCATCCTGGTCTGTGACATCAATAGAACTTGTTGGTGGGACAGATTTGTGCCCCAGAAACTCCCCCTTTTGTGGAATAGACTGCCTCTCCACGTAAAGCAGAGTACCTCATTAAACCTTTTTAAGCGCAACCTGGATTACTGGATGGGGAACAGAAAATACACCCCTGGGATTCCACCTATGTCCCTGCTGGACAGTGGCATAGGGTACTGACTTATTGGAACATGGGCTAAATTCTTGGCTAGGCTTGTAAGGGCCTCAGGCCCAATAGCCTAGTACTTTCTTATGATCCTATGACAGACAGTGCAGCCTTTTCCTTAAGTGACAGCCAATTTGTTCACAGTAGTAATGCTTGTTTTTGCAAGACAGAAGGGTAGGCCTACATACTTTGCTCATTGGACCTGGAAGAGCATAGTTGTTTCTGTCAGAAAAGGCATGAAGGATAAAAATGTCATATTCAAGCATTGCAGTGAGTATAAATTCCCTAATAGTCAACTTTGCTTCCAAAGTAAGCATCTGTGAATCTACCAATGAATGTTAATGTGAGAGTTTATATTCTCCTAATGCATATAGCTGAAAGATAAGTGAAGATCAAATCAATGCCGAGGTAAAAAAAAAAATACTCAACAGCCTGAATATAGGTTCTATCAGACCAATACCAGTCCCTAAAAGTTTTACTAAGTCTCCCACAGGTTCCAGCTTGCACAGACTCTGCTTTGTTCATGTATTTCCATGTTTTTTAGTAAGTGTATGGACCAAAGACAGCTTTTTTTTTTTTTTTTTTGGAGTAAGTGGAGAGGATGACTTCTAATTAAGGATATCCAAACCTCCAGGCTAGCTGCTCAGCATAATGCATCCGAGATTATCCAAGTGCAACTAACTCTGGGCAAGACCTCAATCCAAATTGTAACCTCCTACAGATCCCCCACCATGCCCCAGGATTCCCACTCCTCATTTCTTCATACACTGGAAAATATTAGGGTACAACCCAACACCCTAATAATGGGCGATTTCAACTACCCCACCATTAACTGGGAAAACTACCCATGTACCAATTCTTTTGCTCAACGTTTTCTGGAATTCATAAATTCCAATGCCTTGGATCAACTTATCCACACCCCCACCAGGGGCAGCAATATCCTAGACCTGGTCATTACCAACAAGGGCGACCGGTGTTCCACACCAGAGGTCAATTTCTCATTGGTCTGATCCGACCACAAGCTAATCACCCTGGACATCCACATCCCACCCCCCCTCCACCCACCCCATTAAGAAAACCACTGTAAAAAATTTCTCCAAAGCCAACTTCACGCTTTTTAAGACAGAAGTGGCAAACTTCACAACACCCATGCTGATGGACAATAGAGGTACAACTGCTGAATCCTACACAAATGCACTTTATAAGCACTTACATAAGTGCATGGATCGTGCTATCCCTAACAGAACCAATATGCTATCCTCCAAAAAAAGGAAGCCAATCTGGTGGTCCACTGCCATAAACAAACTCTACAACAGAAGAAAGAAACTGTTGCAAAAAAGAGTAAAATTCCATGATTGGAGGAACTCCCTGGTCAGCCTCAGTAAGAAGCTGAGATCCCTCATAAAATCCTCCAAAGCTAGTTATGAAAAGAAAATTGCCACTAATTCTAAAGACAACCACAAAGCATTCTATAGCTATGTCAAGAATCTCAATGGCAACACTCAGATCTGCTCTAAGTTACAGCACAATGGCACTAAATATACAGAACCAGCTGATATTGCCAACATCCTGGCAGATAGGTTCAGTGCTAACTTTACCCCCCTCTCACCCCCTAAAGGGCCCATCTCTATACCGGAAAAATGCAAAGTTGCTGTAATCATGGCTGCACGGGTAAAAACCACACTCTCCAAAGCCAAGAACACAGCATCCATGGGACCTGACAACATCCCAGGCTGCATTCTACACGAACTGCAGAATGAACTGGCACCCCACCTAAGCACCATGTTCAATCATAGCCTCACCTCAAGCTTTGTGCCCACCAAATGGTGCATAGTGACGGTTATCCCACTCCACAAAGGGGGAGCCACCATGGAACCCGGGATCTACCGCCCCATTAGCCTAACGAGCCTGGTCTGCAAGGCCATGGAATGTATCATCATGGATCTTATACACAAAGACATTGGTAATCTCCAAACTCTGGACACCACCCAGTTCAGGTTTGTAAAAGGCAGATCATGTCTCCTAAACCTGATAGACTTCTTTGAAGCAATCACCAAAGCCTTAGACGAGGGTAAGGTGATTCACACAGCCTATCTAGATCTCGCCAAGGCTTTTGACACTGTCCTCCACTCTGGAATGATAGATAAACACACTAAACTAGGTATAAATCCCTATGACACAAGATGGGTTGCCAACTGGCTCACTGACAGAACCCACACTGTGAAAGTAGCAGACTCCAAATCCAACTTCAGACCAGTGACAAGTGGAGTACCACAGGATTAAGTCCTGGGTCCTCTCCTGTTTGGTATCTACTTTTCTGAAGTACAGGCTAACACAGAAGGTCTTTGGCTAACGAAGTTCGCAGATGACACCAAACTAGGAGCTATAATCAAAACTCCTAACGATGTGGACATCCTACAAAAGGGCCTCACGGAGACAGATGCCTGGTGTCAAAGCCATGGCCTCAAGTTCAGTGCCAAAAAGTGCATTGTCATCCCCTTTTGGTAAAAACTTTGTACCCATGAGCTACCACATAGGTGGTAGTCTACTTAACACCAAAAGTGTGATAAGAGATATTGAGACACAGGTGAACAGTAGTCTCTCCTTTGATAATCACATCACCACAGTAGTCAGGAAATCCTTCTAGGCAGCACACCTCATCACAAAAGGTTTCTCATCCAGGAAAAAAGAGGTCATGTTCCCCTCTACTCGTCACTCATTATAGAGTACAATACCCCTTTCGGTATGTACCTCACAAGACATCTACAGTAACTGGAAAGGCCACAGAAATACCTCACAAAGAGGATTACTGGCCTCAAACAGATACCTTACGCAGACCATCTCAAAAAACTCCAGCTTTACTCCATCGCATATCACCTACTCAGAGGCGATCTCTGCCTAACATACAAAGCTATGTCAAACCCAGAGCTGTTGGACATGCTCTACTTAAAGAAATCCCAATCCCTCCGAGCTACACGCTCTAGGGACCTAAACCTTGTCACTACAATAAGCAGAACATGCTGGAGGGATAGATTCATGTCCCAGAGATTTCCCATATTCTGGAACAAATTACCTATTTATATCAAACAAAGCTCCTCATTAGCACTCTTCAAGAAAAATCTTGATGATCAGATGGGAAATAAGAAATTCACCCCGGGGATCCCCTCTGTGGCTCTGCTCGATAGGGGCACAGGAAAATAATTTTCTTGGGTGGCGAAAACCAGGGTACCTTTTTGGCTAGGCTTATATAGGCCCTAGGGCCAATAGCCTAGTACTTACCTATGAACCTATGACTGTAACTTCTGAAACCAAGCTGATATTAAGGTCAGGAAGGATATGAATAACTGAATTTCTAGTAGAAGACAATAACACAGAACCAAATGTAGACCTTAGTGATATACCAGAGTAAGTGTGTGTGTGTGTGTGTGTGTGTGTGTGTGTGTGTGTGTGTGTGTGTGTGTGTGTGTGTTTACTGACTGATTTGTAGGATTTGTGCAGTTATTAGTGACAGACTCACAGACTACGAAAAAGTGCTATCCTTTTGGTTCATATGTTATTCTCTTGGCGAGTGTATTTGTAAGAGATCATCCATGTCTGGAGCTCAGCCTCTTTCACTAACATTCCCAGTTAGTAAAAATCATGAGAGACATTGTAAGCCATAAGCATGTGTGCAAGGCAGCAATGGTTGTTTGCTTCCTAATGGTATTACTTTTAAAAATACTGTGACATAGTAAATGGGTTTCATCCAGAATGACGGATCCAACTTGTGGCAAGGGACTATTTGACACTTATTCTCTTCATTCTGGATATACTAGAGAATATTACAACTATAAATGTTTTCATTTCCTTGCAGTTTTAATAGCAGTTAGAGTACTAAAATAAGAAGTTATGTACCTACCATAACGTTCCATGTTAGTTGTCTTCTCTCGCCTTCTTTCTTGCTTGATGGGTTCGGAGCCGATCCCTCGGCTCCGACTCGGCACTTGCTTTAGCTCGAGAACTCCTTTTACCAGCTCGAGGCAGCCCCATATCCCATGATGCAAGGCAGGAAGTACCCAGATCTCGTTTGTTGACAAAAGGGCAATAACACCAAGCATAAACAATACTTCCCAAAGGAAGAAGAAACTTACAGATGGAAAAAGGACCAGGTCTAAATGGTCTTTAGCATTATAGTTTCTTATACAAGGTCTGTCCAGGCCAGGGGGAAGGAGGGAGGGTCGAAGAAAGAAGGCAGAGAAGACAACTAACATGGAACGCGTTATGGTAGGTACATAACTTCTTAATGTTAAGTTGTCAATCTCGCCTTCATTCTTGCTTGATGGGACCGTCCTAGCACCTCTATCCTGGGTGGCTCAATGGAACAAACTCTTGAGGACTGTAGAGCCAAAACTGGCTCTGTCCCTGGAGGCCAAGTCCAATTTGTAATGGGAAACAAAAGTGTGAGGAGTGGCCCAAGTGGCGCTGCACAAATAGTGTCTAAAGGTAGTCTAGCTTGAAAGGCTGTAGAAGTAGCTAAACTCCTAGTTGAATGTGCTTTAGGTTTTGAGCACAGCTGTTTTCCCCTGATCGTATAAATTTCAGTGATGACCAAGAAAGCCATCTGGACAAAGTCACTTTAGAAACAGGAAGGCCTTTTTATTATCCGCATAGGAAACAAAAAGTTGATCAGATTTCCTAAATTTTTTGTTCTGTCCAAATAATATCTAAGCTGACGGTGGACATCAAGATAATGTAGCTTTTGTTCAGCTCTATCTGAATAGTTAGGAAAAATACAGGGAGATCAATGGATTGATTCAGATTGTTTTTGAAGCGACCTTAGGTAAAAATGATGGATTAGTTCTCAAAGATACTCTGTCTTTGTGAAAAATCAAATAGGGGTCGAACCGAAGAGCATGAAGTTCAGACACCCTCCTGGCAGATGTAATAGCCACTAGGAATAAAGTTTTCCAAGAAAGATATTTCAGGGAACAAGAAACAGCTGGCTCGAAGGGGGAAGAATCAAGGATGTCAGCACTAAATTTAGATCCCACTGAGGAGGAGGATTCCTGATTGGAGGCTTTAGTAGGAAAATTCCTTTCAAGAAGGCCCTGCAGAGCCTATGGGACATAATATTATGATCTGCTATCCCAACATGAAAATTAGAAATAGCAGCCAACTGAACTCTGACTGTGGAAGAAGAGGAGCCTGCATGAAAAATCTCTGCTAAGAAGTCCAGAACTGCTTGAACAGGGGCAGTAAAAGGATCAATATTTTGGGCCTTAGCCCAATAAGAGAAACGTTTCCATTTGCTCGTGTAAATCCTCCTGGTAGAGGATTTTAGTGAAGCTACTATGATATCTCTAACTGGGTTAGAGATCAAAGGAAGCCTGGCTAGGGAAGGAAGTGGAGCAACCATGCTGTGAGGTTGAGAGAAGGGATTGACCGGTGCAGCTGACCGGATTGGTGAATCAGTAGATCTGGCACTGGGTCCAGATGCCACGGCTGCACCAAAAGGTGGCGATGGAGGAAAGGGAACCAAACTTGTCGAGGCCAGTAAGGGGCAATGAGAATCAATTTGGCTCTCAAAACGGTAGCTTTCTGGATCACCTGAGGGATCAGAGGAAATGGAGGGAAGGCATAAAGAAGTCCCTGGGGCCAATCCTGGGTCAGAGCGTCTCTGGGGGGATGGCCTGATAGAGGAAGAGGCTGAAGAAGTCTGGACATTTGCTGTTTTGGGAGTAGCAAAAGATCGCAACATGGACGACCCCATTCCAGAAAAATCTCTTCCGCTATGGATTGCTTGAGAGACCACTCGTGAGGCATGAGAATAGCTCTGCTCAATCTGTCCGCTATAATGTTGGTTTTCCCAGGGATATGCGTTGCTACCAGAAACCGATGAGAGGAGATCGCCCATTGCCAAAGTCTGAGCTTCTCGACACAAGGGGTAGGACTTGGTTCCGCCCTGTTTGTTGATATACCAAACTACAGACATGTTGTCTGTGTGGACTGCAATTGTCCCTACGGGAAGAAAGTCGTTGAGGGCTTGCAACGTTAAAAGCACTGCTCTCATCTCCAGGACATTTATGTGCAGATGGTACTCGAGCGGTTGCCACGTCCATGAACCATCCTGCCCTGATAATGACCCCCCCACCCGATCAGGGAGGCATCCGTGGTGACAGTGGCTATCGGGGACGGAGGTACAAAGCACCTGCCTTGGTGAACCTGAGACGATGTGATCCACCAAGCAAGATGTTCTTTGCATGTTTGTGTCACCAGAATCTGGTGACGCATTGGGAGTTGCTGGTATGACCACTGTGTGAACAGCATCCACTGAAGGAGGCGCATGTAGAATCGAGCCAGGGGAAGAAGAGTGATGGCCGCAGCCATAAGACCTAATACCTTTAGAACCATTCTGGCCTGTACCTTTTGCTGGCCAGAATGATCCTGACATGAGTCTGAATGTCTGAAACTCTTTGTTCTGTAAGGGTAGCTGACATCCGAACAGTGTTTAAGTTTGCCTATGAAGGTAATAGACTGGCAGGGCGATAAGGATGACTTTTCGTAGTTGACTGAGATGCCCAAATGAGAACAAAGGTCTATTGTGTAATCCCTGGCTTGTATAAGCTGATGCCTGGTGGTGGCTGACAGGAGCCAGTCGTCGAGATACGGAAACACCTGGAATCCTTGACGTCTCAGGTGAGCCGTGACCACTGCCATGCATTTGGTGAACACTCTGGGGGCTGTAGTGAGACCAAAGGGCAGGGCTCTGAACTGGAAATGACTGGACCCCAGCCGAAAGCGGAGAAATCTCCTGGAGCGTCTGTGAATTTTGATGTGATAGTACGCATCCTGAAGATCTATTGAGCACATCCAGTTGTCCTTCTGTAAGAAGGGCAGAATTGACTGAAGAGTGACCATTCGAATCTTGTCTTCTTGACAGACTTGTTGAGTCTGCTGAGATCCAATATTGGTCTCCAGTCTCCCGTCTTTTGGGGACCAAAGGAACCTTGAGTAGATTCCGGGCTCTGAATGGTCTATTGTGACTGGCTGAATGGCTCTTTTTTGCAGTAGTTTTGCGATCTCTAACTCTGCAATGTCCCTTAGACCGGGTGGTACATCTGGAAGGGAACTTGAGGGAAGGGACTTTCCTCGAAAGGAATTATGTAACCCTTGGATATGATCGACTGTACCCATCTGTCTTGAGTGAGGGAATGCCAGGCTTCTGGGTACAGTGATAATCTTCCCCCGACTGCCTCCAAGGAGGGACAGCCGGGCAACACCTCAGGGATGCTGAAAAGGCTTATCAGGAAGAGACTCCCTGTTGCCCTGGTTCTTCGGACCCCCTCTGCCTCTAGAGCGTCTGTTGTTGTTACCCCTCTGCCTCTAGGGGTAAACTGACCGTGAATCGGCGTGACTCCTTGGGATTTACGGAACCACATCTTCCCACCCTTCTGTCCTTTGGGATAAGGCCTAGAAGGGGTGGAAAAACGGACTCCAACAGCAGAAAGAGTCTTGCCGTCCTGCTCACACCTGGTCAAGGTTTCCTTCACCTGAGGGCCAAACAAAGCTGACCCATCAAAGGGAGAATTTGTGAAGGACGCCTTAAAGGGATCCATAAAATCACATAGCCGCATCCAGGCTTGGCCTAAGAGCCACACCTGTGCCTCATGGCTCTACTCGCTCCATCAGCAGCATAAGATATTAGCCGCATGGAGGAGTTAGCAATGGAATTGAGGGTTCCTAGCTGCGAAGCAATCTTTTCTTGGGCCCCTGCAGCTGTAGGATCCTGAACTACTTCTCCCAGCTCCTTCAGGATATCTCTGGAGTCTGGTGAAGTGACAAAGATAATTCAGCGACGCATAGCAAAGGTCGCTGAGGAAAACATCCGCTTGCCGTACCTATCCATGGTCCTAGAGTCCTTATTAGGAGGATGGACGGGCACGGAAGGATCTGCAAGTTCCTTTTGGTGGCCGCAGCCACCACCATGGCATCAGCGGGACACCCTTTGTAAGGAATTGTTTGTCACTAGGGGCAGTTATAAATTTAGAAGGCCTCCTAGGGACTGGCTCTACAGAGTCAGGAGCTGTCCACGCCTTCGCTATAACCTGCATAAGGGGGTCGAAAGGCGGAGACACCCAGGAGGTGGAGGGCCGAGATCCAAACGCCTCCAGGTATACTGACTCATCCTCAGAGGGATTGTTGGAGGCCAGTTTCCCCTCTGTTTCAGAAGTTCTAGGATGTCTGAGAAGGAGACATCCTCAGAGGGGATCTAGGGATCCCTCTGACTCATCAAAGTCAGTATCCGAAGTGACAGACTCAGGGAGTCTACATGCTTCCTCTTACAAGTCCTCTTCCTAGGAGGATCTCCCGAAACATCAGGAGAATCCTCGGAAGAGGGGAAATTCCCAATGGGGAAACCTGAGGCGGAGGATCTCTGGGTCCTGTAGCAAGAGAAGTGGCAGAGATGTCAACAGGTACAATAGAGGGAGGAGCTACGGAAGAGACTGCTGACTGATACCAGTGGCCAGTACACTCTTCATCACCTCGAATGCTCCCCTCCCAGGCAGGTCCGAGACCCGCTCAAGAGCTAGGAACTCCAGGGCCACCGAAGGGAAGTCTCGAGGCAGATGTCGGAGCCGAGCTCACCAAGGCCGAGGCTCCAAGGGGAAGAGCGGGCTCGGACAAGGGTCCGATGCCACTCACCCCTCGGAGGAGACCATGGAAGCCCGACCACGAATCCCTCTAAGGAAGAGGAGATAAGAGTAGGGGCTGAAGGAACAGAAGGGGTATCCGCCTCCAGCCGTAGCAGTAACCTTACCGAAGACTCCAACTCCAAACTCTGGGGTAGCGTTGAAGGAGGAACTGTAACGGGGTGTGGACCAACAGTCGCCTGCTGAGACGGACTGTGTAGCATTTGGGCCAGTACCTGTGACTTGAGCAATCTACTGACCACTCTCTCTAGGTCATGGTCTGACAACCTGGATGACCTTGAAGATCGGCTCCGATGACTCCGCTCCGATAGAAGAGGGGAGGCGGCAAAGTATCGGCTCCAAGGAAGGAGACCTCGACCTCTTCCTGGAATGGGTCATCGGAGCCGATATTATTGATCCTGTCGGCACCGATTTCTCGGAGCCGGCAGAACGCCTCAATGTATCGGCTCCAGCCGGAGCCGATACAGCCACCAAGTAACGGTGTCGAGCCGATCGGAGCCGACACCGATGCCTGAGCCACATGGGTGTCGGAGCCGATCGGAGCCGACACCGATGCCCGTGCGTGGGTGTCGGAGCGGTCGGAACCGACCCCACAGTGGTCAGCAGATTCGGCGCCGATAGCCATCGGCCGGGCTTAGCAGATTCCAGAATCGGCTCCAGCCGAGCGATCTCGACTCTATAAGTCGGAGCCGAGGCCACAGGCTTAGAAACAGAAGCCTGGGTCTTGGCAGATTTTGTTGATTTTGTGGGCCGACTTAGCCGGAGAGCCCTCCGCTTAAGAAGACCCCTCAGAATCAACTTATTCCTTCTCTCCTGCAGGACTCTCTGGCTGAAGGAGTGACAAATAGCACAGGAGTCCTGCAGGTGAAGAGGGCCTAAACAATACAGGCAAGAAGTGTGACCGTCTGTCAGAGACATCTTCTGACAGCACGAGTCACACTTCTTAAAACCTGAAACCCTCTCTTTAGACATGGTGCCCAAAAAACACACACACACCAGTCCAATTAAATTAAATTGATCCCAAAAGGGGATATAGTAAAATAAACCAACACACACACCCTAACAGGGGGGGGGATGGGAAAGGGAAATTAACTGACTAAAAAAAAATTTAAAAGAGACAGGGATTTCTGTCAGAAAAATTAAGTTTAAAGTTAAACTATCAAATATAAAAGGTTTTTAAGTAAAAGGGGCTTAAATGTCACAAAAGTGAATTACTTACCAGGAGCTGGTAAAGAGAAGACCTCCCAAGCGAAGCGGCAAACGAGATCTGGGTACTTCCTGCCTTGCATCATGGGATATGGGGCTGCCTCGAGCTGGTAAAAGGAGTTCTCGAGCTAAAGCAAGTGCCGAGTCGGAGCCGAGGGATCGGCTCCGAACCCATCAAGCAAGAATGAAGGCGAGATTGACAACTTAACATCACACATTTCTAGACATAATTTTTGTGTTACCTCCATATGACATCAAGAATTCAATTCTTGTAGCAGCTTTTGTAAAAGCAACGTATCTCATAACACGGTGGTTGATGGAATCATAAGCAGATGTTGAAAACAGTATGAAACGTAACTTTAACAAACAGTTAAGTTTTGCTCAGTTGACTGTGGAATGCTGATTTGCCAAGCCGAAGGGTAGGTGACCTAGCTCGCTGAAGTGGAACACTAGTTTAGGTCACAAGCTGTAATACTGTCTCTATACTGTATGGTACATACAGTTTAGGAAAGCATGGGAATTTGTGCTTAGAGAATAGTTAAAAGAGCATGAGAGTGACTATTATCTCCATCAGACACAGAACAAACAGAACTAGAAGAGGCACTAAAATATGTACTACAAGCATGCAAACATCTTGTTGGCCTACGTTTTATTCCCACAGCATCTGCTCTAAAACTGATTAAGCATTTAAACAAACAAGATCTCCTGGGTTATTCTGAAAACAGGCACTTTGTCTAGTGGATTTTATTAGTTTAGAGTAAATTACAAGTGATGCTCTTTCATATACTTTGCTAACAAGATGAAAACTATATTCTGAAAAATAATATAATTGCCAGTTCAGTGGGCCAATTTCCTTTCTCAGATGAGTGCCACTAATTGGAGCATATAATTATCTATGTTTCATACAGAGAAATATGTTAAGCTGTGTCATTAAAACTGCATTTTGCATTTGATTACATAAACAGTTCCAATGCATTTATCAAGTAAATGTTGACTGTATATATATATATATATATATATATATATATATATATATATATATATATATAATTAGTCATTTGGTAAAAAATGCATAAGTCAGAAAGTAAAACTGAGTGACCATAAAAGAGCAAATAGACAAATGAGTGCACGTTTGTGAGAATAGCATTGGTTGAATCCAAGTTTTATATAGTGTAGGCATATAGCAGTATGCAGGAAAAGGAATAGCTGACTGAATAGGTGGCATTTTGTGATATCTGCAAGCCTGCCTTATAGAAAGTAGTGTGCATGTGCGAGTGTTCACAGGTTAGTGTTAGGGTTAGGTTAGGTAAGAGGATAGATTTAGTGTTGTGTCTAATTGGTGCTGTGAAACTTCTGTCCTTTTGTCTTGATTAGGGGTGTTGTTAGGGAAAGGGTTTTTAGTAATTTAAGGTGCATGGTTAGGGCTAGGCTTAGCTTACATAAGTACAGTGGTGCAGCAGAGCAAAGCTATATATGTGTTTGTGTATACATGTATATATATATATATATATATATATATATATATATATATATATATATATATATATATATATATATACCTCTCTTGTACTCTCAAATCCTGACTCCTCCCTAACCAATAGAATCAAATAGTTGGCAAAATTTGCATAATATCAGACACATGGAGCTTATCGCAGCATAGCATTGAGCAAATAAGTTTCCCCATACTCTCACCCACTCCCAGCTGGCTATAACCCATAAGATAACCTATTATGTAGAACATATCATCGATCCTTATTACTGCATTCTACAGACACAACTTTGCTTACAATTTTTAAATCTAATAACCTAGTAGGGGACTCCCTGTACTCCAACTGCATCCTAAAAAACTTTAAACATCCCATACCCACTTAGAAAAATAAACAGACATGCAACTTATAAATGTGAGCTAAAACAGCTAACAGTCTTGTGGCTCTGCACGTGCATAATCCCAGGTTAAACATTATCTGTGCTCCTCTGTCTAGCACTCTAGAGGTAACCACCTCTAACACCCTAGACTTAATCTCCCCTAAACTAGACTGTAAGGAGTCTGCAATTACTGCCAAATCAATTACAGTACTGTTAATACTTTTTTTTTAATTTCCAATTATGTACAAGACTGCATTTACAGCAAATAGTTTATTTTATTCAATGTATCATAGATCCACTGAAAATGTACTGCCATTTACTTCCTGGACTTCTAGTGAAATTTTTTTTTCTTTCAGACTAGTGAGGTAAACAAACACAAAATAACATAAAGTAAAACTACACACATACACATATATATATATATATATATATATATATATATATATATATATATGTATATATGTTAGAAAAATGTGTATTTGAATACATGATAAATGCTAGTTTAAAAAGCAAAGTAGTATATAATGCATTTTATTCTATTAATCATATAATAGTAAGAGTTAATTCATGTATAAATGTAAGTAGTTTTGAAACTGCAGTGTGGCTTGAAGCAAAGCTGATCTTTGACCCTGGCAGAATGCTAGCTTAGCAAGTTTTAATGTTTATGCTTTTCACAAGTGATTATCTGCTGGGTCAGGAAATTAAATGTGTGAAATAATGAAATCTTATGCTCTTTCCTGTTGGAATGATTTGGCCTTGTATATGTGTTATTGAGATAGCACGCAGCTATGTGAGAAAGTGTAATAGAGAACAAAGACGTGTATTAAAAGACTGAAGCTGCTATTGTATTCGAACTGATATGAAAACCTTGAAGAAGTAACTTTACAGAAAGACATTATGTCTGACCAGCTGGATAGCAAGGCCGTATTGTATCTAGAGGAAAAGTTTTTTTTAAATATACAGCATCAACAACTTTATGAATAACAGATTGTAAGCTAAAAGTGATGTAGATGCCCTGTGATATATCACGTCAGTAAGGTGGGCATAGCTTAAATGTTAAACCTATATAAAATTGTGTGCTTCCTGTTTCATGTCAGACAAAATTCTGTACTTGCACGTTTTTTGCCTCCTGGTGTACACTAGTAAACCTTTTATCCTGAACCTCCTGTGTATTGAAATCTTATTTTATTTAACAGTTTGGTCCTTCGAGCCGGATTTCCCTTGGTAAGCCGCAGATCAGAGCATATCGGTGGTCGAACACTGTGCAGGAAAAGTTACCGAAATGGTTCTTCTTGAGTGAAAAGACCTCCGACTTGAATTGTCGTGTAAAGAGGCTGGCCACTTTCCGATCTGTGGCCGAGAAGCGGAACTTGGACTTTCTCAATACCGGAGGCTCAGGTAGGAAGAATTTGCCTTTTTTCTGTTTTAGATCAGGGACTAGGTTACAATATATTGTTGTCAAGATTTGTTTTGCAGATCAGGGACAAAAGGAAGTACTGTATATTTGGTCATAGATCAGGGTAACAGAATAAGGTAGGCAGTTATTCTAGATAAACTGTGAACAGGAACTGAGAACTTGATATCACGTGATAAAGAAAGGGTTACGTAACATTTTCTTTGACATGGGTAATCAGTGCATTAAAACATCGTGAGATCCGCCCCTAACCGAAGACGCGAAATACATGCAATTACAACGTTCTGATAACGTTAGGTATTATACGAAATGGTTTAATAAATATGAATTTGATGGTAAACTAGATAAAACTTCACTAGTTAAACTCCTTAAACAGCTTAAATCTGATGCGGGAGGTCAGGCAAAAAAGCAACGCCAATTAGGCATTCCTCAGGCACACAGGTGGATTGAGGAAGCAAATCGTAGAGAGCAAAAGCTGAAAAATTCAAGAACATTATTTTTAGACAAAGAGGATAATAACTTGGTAATAGCAACAGCTCCTCCTCCTCCTCCCTTGCCCCCTCCCTTACCCTTTTCAGGATATGAAGCGAGTGGACAGGCTGGTCCGCCAACGCGTTATCCTGAAGTTTCAGCAAGACCACAATCATTTGTTAGAGATCCTACTGAAACTAGGTCCCGCACACGAAAAACACATAGGGACACAGAATCATATCAAATAGAGAGAAATCTACAGGATGAGAGTGAGGAAGAAATATGCCCACTTATAGAAGTTCCAAATCCTCAGGCGGGACAGGAAGGGCAGGACCCAACACTCTTAGTATATAGACCATGGACACCGGAAGATATCCGGAAGGCTACAGAGGGAATCCCTCATCCAAAAGTTAATTTTACAAAATTTTTAGAAGATTTACAAGGCATGAGGTTGAGTTACCACTTGAATGGGGAAGAAGTAGAAAAAGTAGTAAGACAAATTATAAGTCCAGATTGGCACATGATTTGTGGCACCTGGAATCCTCGTAATGCAGAGCTTAGACCACTCCCACATAGTGACGCAGAGTTAGACAACAGAGTAAAAGGTCTGACAGAACGAATCTCTGAGAAATGCAAACCTAGAGCAGACTGGACTTGCATTAATCAATGCATACAACAGGAAAATGAGACAATATATGGGTATTATGCTAGATTATTAGAATGTTTTAATAATCATAGCGGTATGTTGGTTCCTGAGAACCAAACGAATGATTCCCCGTATGAACAACAATTAAAAAATGCATTTTTGAAAGGTTGCATTGCACCTATTAGTAGCTTCATTACGAAGCATATGATAGACCATCGAACAGGGAGGCTACAAGCCTTACTCGAATACGCTAGACATGCTGAAAGACATTTTAATAGTAAAAAGAAAAAGAAGGCGCAAGTCTTCACTGCTGAAGACGGAGCTGAAGTATTTGTATTGCAGTCAGGTAGAAAGGGCAAGGAGAATGCCCAGGGAAACAAACAGTCTGACAAACAATCAGAAGATTTTGAAGAGAGAAAAAAGAGAGGTGAATGCTTCAAGTGCGGGAAAAGGGGACATCTAGCAAGGGATTTTAGGCAAAACAAAAAGGTAATTACAAAAGATAAGGGAGATGAGGACTGACTATATGATAGTGAAGATACATCATGTGAAAGTCAGAAATCATCAGGAAAAGTTAATAAACAGAAAATGAATGTAAATGTGATAGAAGGAGTAGAGGAAGTGCAAGTAGATATGGAGGATGAAGAAAGTGAAATTTTGGACTTAGCATTATTGAGCCTAGAGCTCTACTTAACAGATACGAAACCGGAAGTTACACTTCTGGTGGAGGGAAGGGAAGTCAAATTCCTATGTGACTCAGGAGCGTCACGGACTTTGATACACCCCTCCAAGTTACCAAAACATTCAGAATCACCTGATTATATACTAGTAAAAGCCGCAAATGGACAGCTATACAGGGAACCACTTTCCCATGATATAGCAATAACTGACCCTGTTTCAGGTATGACCCAGAGAAGTAAAATTGTTGTTTCTGCAAAGTGTCCAGTAAACCTATTGGGCAGGAACCTTATGCAGATATTTGGCATAGCAGTAGTTCCAACTGTACAAGGTATGGAGGCACAGAGACAAAATGGATACCTTTGTAGTGCGATCGGAGGGTGAAACCTTTTACTGGTACAGCCAGGACCTAGTCATGACTGGTCCAGGGGCAGTAACCGAGGAACTGATGAACGTAGCCATCAGTAAAGCCCCCTCCCTTGACACTGATCGACAGCATTTGTTACACTGTACTCTATACTACTGTACTACACCAGGACCTGATAGAGAGTATGAGCAAGAATTGTTTAGAAATCGTGCAACTAGATTGGTTTTGCATACTTTGTACTGGGATACTGAGGGGAACAGTGTAGTTAGCTGTTCGTTACCTCAAGAATTCCTTACATTGTATAGATCAAATCGGTTACCACATGTCAGCTTGACAAAGAACAAAAGTGTCAAATGGGCAGACTTAGGAGAAAAAATAACAAGATAGGAGAAACAGACTGATTTAGAACTATCAGAACAAGGGATACAAAAACAAAAACTGAATTGGTTGACACAGACACATCCAGCTGTACACTTGCAATCTAGCGAGGACAGCTGATTAGTGTTCTTATTAGAAGAAGAAGAAAAGGCTTTATGTGAAATTCCAACAACTCTTTGGTCAACAGGCAAGTCAGATGTAGGACTTATTCGAACAGCAGGACCAGTTACAATTACCTCAAAGTCAGCTTTTAGACCACAGAAAAGACAATACCCTTTAAGAAAGGATGCAGAAATAGGAATTAAACCTATAATAGCAGCATTACTCAAAGAAGGAGTACTGGTAGAATCTCCTGATTCACCATGTAATACACCTCTATTTCCTGTTAAAAAAGCAAACGGGGAATGGCGGATGGTACAAGATTTACAAGCTGTAAATAATGCAGTAATACCTAGAGCACCTACTGTGCCAGACCCACATACCTTGTTAAACTATTTAGAACCGCAACAGAAATATTTCTCTGTGGTAGATATTAGCAATGCTTTCTTTTCAATACCTATACATCCTGATAGTCAATATTGGTTTGCATTTACATTTCAAGGTAAAAGGTATACATATACTCGACTACCACAGGGATATTGTGAGAGTCCAACAATATTTGCACAAGAAATGGCTAGCAACCTGGCAGAGTTTACCCCACCGGGAGGTAGTCAAATTCTGCTTTATGTAGATGACATCTTGCTAGCAGCCCCCACCCAGCAACAGTGCAGGGAGGATACTGTAGCATTATTGAAATTTTTAGCAACACAAGGACGCAAAGTGAACAAAAGTAAGTTACAACTTTGGAGAAAACAAGTTAGATACTTAGGATATGTAATATCCAATGAAGGTAGAATACTAGATGAGGAAAGAAAAACAGCAATTTTGCAAGCACCTAAACCAATAACCAAGAAGAAAATGATGTCTTTCTTAGGTACAACTAATTTTTGTCGGAGCTGGATACCAAATTATGCTTTGGAATCTGCTCCACTGACTGACTTAATATATAAGACACCAATGGCAGCACAAGATATTTTACAATGGACAACAGAAGCAGAAATGGCTTTCTGCAGGTTGAAGCAGTTGATAGCTTCTTCATTAGTTTTAGGACTTCCAAATTATCACAAACGTTTTTTTCAGACCGTAGATTGTAAGCAAGGATATATGATGTCAGTATTGACGCAACAACATGGGGATAAGCAACGCCCCATAGCCTATTATTCATCACAGTTAGACCCAGTGGCGCGATCTTTGCCTCACTGTGTACAAGCAGTGGTTGCAGCTGCAATGGTAGTACAGGCTTCGGCCTCAGTGGTGTTATTCCACCCTCTCACATTGAGAGTGCCTCATGCAGTTGCAATAATTTTACTGCAAGAAAAAGTGGCATACCTTTCCCCTGCTAGACATCTTTCGTGTATGACTATACTGCTGAGCCAACCTCATATGACAATTGAACAATGTACGACATTAAATCCATCAACACTACTCCCGACTCCTGTGGATGGCACACCACACAGCTGCCTGCAGGAAATTGAACAGTTAGCTTTACCTAGACAAGATCTCACAGATATACCCTTGGATAATGCCGAGGTGACATATTACGTGGATGGCTCATGCAGAAGGGGTCCTACAGGGAAGAATCTGGTAGGATATGCAGTAGTTACAGACACTGAAATTTTAGAAGCTCAATCCTTACCACACAATTTATCTGCACAAGCAGCAGAATTGATAGCTTTGACGAGGGCATGTACTTTAGCAAAAAACAAGTGTGTGAACATATATACTGACAGTCAGTATGCTTTTTCTACAGTACATGTATTTGCACAACAATGGAAAAATAGAGGAATGATAACATCCAGTGGTAAACCTATTAATCATGCGCAATTTATTTTGGAGTTATTAGAATCTATTCAGTTACCTACCAAAGTAGCTATTTGTAAATGTGTAGCTCATACAAAACAGCAGGATAAGATTTCAAAAGGCAATGCACGAGCTGATGCAGCTGCAAAGCAAGCAGCCTCAGACTCAGAAACTTTACTTTTAAATGAGGAATTACAACCCTCTGAGATTTTAGATTTAGACATGTTAAAAACAATGCAGACGCTTACTACAAAAGCAGAGAAACAAAAATGGGTGAAACGAGGTGCAATTCTTGAGAATGGACTGTACATTTCCAAAGAAAGAAAACCGATATTGCCGTCTAATTTATTTAGATATGCAGCTTTGTTGAGCCATGGGCAGTGCCATGTCTCAACAGGGGGGATGGTACAGTTAGTAAATCGAATATTCCAAACATATGGATACACAAACTACACAAAAAATTTTGTGCAGCTTGTCATACTTGTAACAAGCACCATGCACAAGGAGCATTTAAAACCAAGCAAGGAAGTTTTCCTATACCACCATACCGTTCCATACTATTTGTATGGATTTCATAGAATTGAATAAATGTGAAGGGAAAAAGTTTTGTTTAGTTATTGTAGACATGTTTTCTAAATGGGTAGAAGCTTTTCCAACCAAAAACCCGGATGCAGCAACAGTGGCGAAAGCCCTGATAAAAGAAGTAATCCCTAGATTTGGCATTCCGGAAAGGATTTATAGTGACAATGGCACACATTTTGTAAACCAGACAATCCACCAACTTGGTAGATTTTTTGGTATCTCCTTAAAGAGCCATTGTGCCTACCACCCACAGTCAGCAGGACTGGTGGAAAGGTACAATGGTACCTAAAAAGTAAGCTTAGGAAGCTAGTAGAGGAAACCCAAAAGAATTGGATATACTGTCTGCTTTTAGCACTGCTGAGTATGAGAACGGTTCCAAATGTAAAGGGTTTGACTCCCTTTGAAATGGTTTTTGGGAGAGCATATTATGTGCCTCAGTGGAAAGCTCTCATGCCTGCAGAGCAAGAGGCTGACAGTTCATTGGCTAGTTATATGAGGAAACTGTTAACAAATAAATCTGTTTTGCAGTTTAACTCTTTTTCAGATAAGGAACAGACCAGACCGGTGGAAGCAGTCTTGGCTCCTGGGACATACGTTTGGGTGAAAGTGATGAAAAGGAAGAATTGGGCGAGTCCAAAGTGGGAGGGACCGTACCAGGTTCTGTTGGCAACGCCTACTGCAGTTAGAGTGGCCGAGAGGACGTCCTGGGTTCATTTGATGCATTGTAAACCGGTAAAGAACTTTCAGCTTGATAAAAACTTTGTGACTGATACACAACCAGACCGAGATGGCCAAAAACAAAGCGAATAGAAATTTAGATCAACCCCAGAGATGTTGCATAATCATTTTGTTGAGTGTACATTTATTGACTGTAATTGTGACAATTTTCCTCTTGTTGTGGTTTATCCTACACACAACCACACAAGTGAAAGTGGGAAGGCGTGATGAAATGTCTATAGACTGGCATCCAAATTTTAACACATACCTAGCCATGAAATGTGTATATGCAGAGACTATGAACATTTCAAATTGCTGGGTTTGTACAGCTATACCAACAGCATATGGAGGACTGATAATGTCCGCTGTCCCTTTGGGGATAAATGAGACTTGGGAGAATTTACTTTTTGATACAGGAACTGTGAGATCACAGGACAAAATAGCTTTATTTTTACCTGTCACACAAAATGGAGTTGTATGTTTCTATAAAAATAATACCCTCCAGGTGGGCTGGAGCAATTGTAATATAGCCATATCTTACCGATGTTATATTAAGAATGGTAATGGCAATACTTTTTGCAATACTAATTATGACTCATATTTGAACTCATTGAAAACAACTATGAATGACATTCGCAAAAATCCAGTTTTGTTTAAACATTTGTCAGTTATAGATCAGAAAATGTTTCATGCAGGGCTGATGCGTATTAGTACTAAAGTAGAAAACTGTTATTTTATTTGTGGGAAAAAGGTATATAAATGGTTACCTGAGAATTGGTCCGGCAGTTGTTTTTTGGGTTATTTGGTTCCAGCAATAAGACATACTGCAGAATTACCTTTGGGTAAGATACGAAACATGAGAGAAGCAGCCCGAAAACCCGAAGGTCCAGTTGAAAAACCTGTGAATCCAGTCGGAAAGATTGAAGCTGGCTGGAAAGACCACAATTCAGTAAAAGACAAAAGCGAATTGACTCATATGGACTTGAGTGACAGTGTTATATCTTGGGCAGGAATATTCCCAGCCTATGGAGCAGTCAAATCGATCTGGGAGCTGAGGAAGTTGTCGAAACTTCTCAAAGTAATGAGTAATGCAACTTTTTCCACCCTAGAACTGGTGACTGATGAACTGAATGCAATGAGAACTGTTGTGCTACAAAATCCAATGGCTCTTGACTTCACCCTAGCGGCGAGAGGTGGTACATGCGCGCTTATCAAAGAAGAATGCTGTGCTTATATTCCTGACAATCGTCATGAGATCAATAACCACCTAGAGGTAATTCAGCAAGTATCAGCCATGACTGAACCAGACCCAAACCCACTGACAGACTTTTTCCAGAATCTGTTTGGGGGTGGGGTTCCATCCTAATGAATATTCTGATTGCCATTTGTGTGGGTATACTCTTATAGGAGCATGTGTTTGCTGTGGAATTCCCTGCATAAAAAGATTAGTCAAAGATTTTATTGATGTATCTGTTACTGAAACTTTGTACCAAGATATTGAGATAGAAAGATTGATCTCAGATGACATTTTTTTCTGAAGTATAGATTGAATGACTCACCTAGCTGAAAATCCTAAGTGGAAAAGGCTAGGAGATGAAATGACACTATGCATACTTCAAAATAGAATAAAAAGTATTAATAGGGGGGAAAATGTTAGAAAAATGTGTATTTGAATACATGAGAAATGCTAGTTTAAAAAGCAAAGTAGTATATAATGCATTTTATTCTATTAATCATATATAATAGTAAGAGTTAATTCATGTATAAATGTAAGTAGTTTTGAAACTGCAGTGTGGCTTGAAGCAAAGCTGATCTTTGACCCTGGCAGAATGCTAGCTTAGCAAGTTTTAATGTTTATGCTTTTCACAAGTGATTATCTGCTGGGTCAGGAAATTAAATGTGTGAAATAATGAAATCTTCTGCTCTTTCCTGTTGGAATGATTTGGCCTTGTATATGTGTTATTGAGATAGCATGCAGCTGTGTGAGAAAGTGTAATAGAGAACAAAGACATGTATTAAAAGACTGAAGCTGTTATTGTATTCGAACTGATATGAAAACCTTGAAGAAGTAACTTTACAGAAAGACATTATGTCTGACCAGCTGGATAGCAAGGCCGTTTTGTATCTAGAGGAAAAGTTTTTTTAAATATACAGCATCAACAGCTTTATGAATAACAGATTGTAAGCTAAAAGTGATGTAGATGCCCTGTGACATATCACGTCAGTAAGGTGGGCATAGCTTAAATGTTAAACCTATATAAAATTGTGTGCTTCCTGTTTCATGTCAGACAAAATTCTGTACTTGTACGTTTTTTGCCTCCTGGTGTACACTAGTAAACTTTTTATCCTGAACCTCCTGTGTATTGAAATCTTATTTTATTTAACAATATATATATATATATATATATATATATATATATATATATATATATATATATATATATACACACACATACATACACACAATATATATACAATTGTAGATATAGCAGTTCATTGAAAAATTCAAATAGTTGAAAGTCTCCATAAGTTGAGGCGACTATATTAAAGCTTTCCTGCAATCCTTGGACCAATTTTAAGGGGTGGGAGCACACTTCCTAAAGACCACCATATACAGGCTTTACCTCAAACTATCAAAGTGAAGGTCATGGCTGAAAAGGGTCTGTAATTGACAGATTTACTTACCCAGTTTAGAAATAAATAATTCTTCACTCTTTTTTTTAATTTTACTTTACACAACATTATCAGCATCAAAATCTTTCCAAACATAAGTTTAACAAGACAGATAACACATCAAAACACACTTGTACGAAAAGCATATCTTTCCCACAATCTTCTATCAAAGACTCCCAAAGCTGGGAGAGTACAAACCCAAGCTTGAACATATGAGATTGGTGCTCTAAAACTGCAATACAGTACACTGCATCCACTATCTCAGGATATCTCCCCCAGCTCACCCCGACTCATCACTTCCCTACTTTCCTCTTCCCTGAAAATATTATTATTAAAACCTCGTGCAACCTTCCTGTACGATGGTAACATACAAAAGTTCTTCACTTCTATTCAGCCCTCATTCTTACAAGCATGCAGCCTTACACCTCTCATCCCACAGACAACTAAATTCAACTTGACTGTCAATTATCTCATTAAATTACTCTATTATAGTAGTCTTTGCCAATCTTTACCTCCCTCTCTCTCCCCGTAATCCCCACCTCGTAATCCCCCTTCATTTATCTACATCAGCCCCCTCATCCCTCCTTCATATTATCCATTTCTCTTCCTCCAACCTCTGCCATTTTAGCATCTTCAATTTTCTGACTCATACCCCCTCCACAACTAAATAGGCCATTCTAAACACCCTCATATATATTTTGTACCCTCACAGTATTTTTTTATTTTACTATAACATTCCTTTATACATACCCTGATGATAAAATGCCCAGTTTCTTGACCACCACCTCTTCTATCTGCCCTACACAAACCTATGCCATCCAAAACAAAGAAAAACCAGTCTCTTGGACTCTCCTTCCCAAGTACTTCCTACTACATCCTATATGTCTCCAGCCAGGTATTCTGCACCTCAATGTACCTATGGAGAACATATATATGCAGATCATAAACAGAATTCAATCCTCTCCAGGTAGTACCAGTACACCCCATCTCTTCTAAGAGCTCGTCATCTAGCTATACAAGTAGTTGGTTCACTAGAGATCTTAATTAAAAATAAACAACAAAGGAAAGTGAAAAATATCAACATAAATAGATGCATGTTAAGAAGGGAAATGTTCATCGGAAAATGGAAGTTTTAAAAGCAGCCATGAATAGCAAAAATGCTTGATTATAAATGAAGCAGACAGTTTTACACAGATGAGGAGCAAAACATAGAAACACCTTATCCCAGTAGTTTCAAGAATGAATGATGAAAATTTCTAGTAATCCATCAGTGGAAATATAAAGTGAGCCACTTAGGATGTAAATCTTTAGCAAGACTTGCAAGGGCCCTGACATTTCCAAAATAGTTCCCTACTTGTCTGTCATTTTAGAAGAATCCAGTGCAAATTCTACATTAGTTTAAGATCACTCTTGGTCTGTCGCACTATTCACGCTATTCTTCCAGCATGCAGCATCTCTCTAATCTTGCCCAAGAACCATATCTCATTGAAAAACATGTATATTTCACTTCATTCTGATTTATCTAGCATCAGTAAGCATAGCTGTATGCATAAATGTCTCTAAATATCTGCCCTCGACTGGTATTTTATAATATCATAGCCCTCCAGAGAATTCTTTCTTATTTCTTACACTGTTCCAATCTTCAGCTACTGCCATGTATCCCTGATGAAAGGCTATAACATTTCCCATAATATTCCTTGTATCTTGCTGAATGTACAAAAAACGCCACAGGAGCAGCACCAACGTGAAACCAAAATGATGTTTAATGCATAAACAGCAAACACGACAATGCAGCACGACCGCTGCTAACCACAGAAATTAAATGAAACAGTGAAACAGTAGAGCCGGTGTAGTATTAAGCGCTTTTCGTCTGCACAAATAAACAGACTTCTTCAGAAGGCTCTACTGTTTCATTTAATTGCTGTGGTTAGCAGCGGTCATGCTGCATTGTCGTGTTTGCTGTTTACGCATTAAACATCATTTTGGTTTCACGTTGGTGCTGCTCCTGTGGCGTTTTATGTTCATTCAGCAGCTTACTTATCATTTCAAGTGATTCCTTGTATCTTGTCTTGCTGACTTTGGTGAAACATATAGTGCAGCCAATGTAAAATTTTGCACTCTGCCTACAACTTCTCAGCCTTCACTGCATGCCTTTCATTTGTTCCTCAGTCTTTAATCTTTATTCATATACCTTTTTTAAATATAATATTAAGACCCCTTTTTTTGCCCTCCTTGTATTCCATCAAAGATACTTATCATGTTCTTTATGATTCAGATGGGTTTCTTGTAACATTATTACTTGTGCATAACTATTGTAAATATATGTAATATAGGTCTACAAGTAGTTACTAGTAATGCAATCTAGGAGACTATTGTGCAGCCAGGCCCAATTTCCCAACTATACCAAAGCACTGTCTGGTTAAGTGACTTGCTCAACTTGCTATTTGATGAAATAGGTTTGGGATTGATCAAAAAAACTATATTTTATTATGAAAAGCAAAAGGAACAAGTTTTGGTAAAAGTGCAAGAATTAGATAAAAAAATTAAGAATGATTTATTGTTTTCACATTATAGTGCATTGATTGTATTTCAAGGTGTTAGACAAGGTGGACAAAAGGTGCTATAATATTTTTCAAAAGAAAAAATGTAAAATAGAGAGAGACCAGAAAAGGTATCACAACAAGCAGGTTTATATTATTAAAACAGGTAGGAATAGTGGACGTAACAATACTATTGGGGGGAATGTTTATAGACCTTCTGAACATAATCATGTTAGGGAAGGGAATGGCCACATGTCCCCTAGATATAGTGATGTTGGTAGAAACAATGGAAGATGGGATGTGGCTAATGAATTAATGAATGATGGTGAAGAGGGTTTTCCAGTGGTCAGGCGCTCAGAGAGACTGGCACAGTATTATACAGAGACAGGGGAATACAGCATGAACTATTACCCCCCACCCCAAGAGGAACATGTATTAGAAATGGAACCATTATCAGGGACAGTGCCCTGTGGGGATAATATTGTCAATAGGTGGGAGTGTTTTACTATTTACAATTATTCAGATAGGGTGATTACTGAATATTATTTCAAGCTTTTTTCTAAAGTTATCATATTAATTCCTTACTCTAATGTTGATTCAGTTGGCAACATTATGGCCTTAAAGTTTTACACAATTAAATTAAATTTGGATATCATCATGGAAAAAAAAAGAAAATAACAACACCCCTAGTGATGGGAACTATTCTTTACCTAAGAAGAGAAGTCTATACAATCCAACTTTACACCCCCTGGTTGAAACATATGAGAAGTTGGTTGTGGAGGATATATATAATATTTTTGCGGATCATAGGGTGTAAATAAGTGGAATTTGACTAAAGGGAAGTATGAAATCTTAATGGATTTAAGAAGGGACAAGGACCTCCGTGTCATGGTTCCAGACAAGGGGGGGTTGGGGTGGTCCTGTTTCGCAGTTTAGATTATTCTAATGAAATGCAGAATTTGCTCTTTGATGATAATACATACATTGGGATATCCAGGAACCAGATAAATATTGCATATTCTAGGATTGATTCCTATTTACAGGAATATTTATTAGATGGGAGGATTGATGTGGATACATATGAATTTCTTTATAGAAGGGACCCTGTTGTTCCGGTATTCTTCGGAATACCTAAGATACATAAGAATATTAGTAAACCCCCATTTAGACCTATTGTGGCTGCAAGAGGCTCCAAAATTCATCCATTGGCGGTGGTCATTGACTCCTGTGCACTGCATGTAGTAGACAGGACCCCGCATTTGTTAAAGGACTCTTGGGAATTTTTGGAATGCATAAGGCAGGAATTATGGACTAATGAGGTCATTTTCCTGACTATAGATGTTAAGGACCTGTTCACTAGTATTCCTAAGGAAGAGGGTTTAGCTCTTTTTGAACAGGTCCTATTTCAAGCATCAGGGTTGGAAAGTGACATGGTTAACCTTATTTGTGAATTGATAGGTATTGTGTTAGATAACAATTTCCTTTGGTTCGAGGGTGAGTATTATCAGCAGGTGAGAGGTGTTCATATGGGAGCAGTATGCTCACCCATATATGCCAATTTGGTACTTCTAGGGTGGGAGAGTCTACATGTTATGAAAAGTCCTTTCTGGGGGAATATTAAATTATACCTCTGATATTTGGATGACATTTTTATCCTATGGAAGGGTTTGGAACACGAAATTTCACAATTTATACAGTACTTAAATTCTAGTACTGAATTTTTGGAGTTTACATATCAATATGATAAAAATGGGATTAACTATTTAGATACATTTATTACCAAAGAAGGTGAAGGTTTTAAGTCCCAAGTGTATAGGAAGAATATGTTTTGCAATGCCTATTTGCATTTCAAAAGCAGTTATCCTTTAGGGCAAAAGAAGAGCATTGTGAAGGGGCAGGCCATTAGAATAGCCCGTATGACTTCATGTAAGGATGATTTAACCAAAGAATTTGTTACTATCTCTAACATGTTTCAAGAGAGGGGTTATCCAGTGGATTTGATAAATCAGATTCTTAAAGAGGTTTATGACAAATGGGGGAGTATATATAAACCACTTTTAGGGGTTGGTTCGAATTTGTTACGAAATGATCAAAACTCACAGATCAATCATTCACAGAATAATTTTAGTAAGGCTTGTATTTTGCAGTATAATGTGAATACATATATGGTTAAAAAAGCACTAGAAAGGAATTGGAATATATTTAGGACTAATCAGGAGATATTTAAAAAAGTGGGGGAAGGACCTAGGTTTGTGAATAAAGTGGGGCTTAATATAAAACAATTGTTGGAAATGAGGGTAGATAACAAAATGGAGGTTAAGCAGGGTATACAAGCCTGTGGTATGTGTTCCTATTGTTCATATATAAATAAGCAGAATAGTTTGGTTTTAAATAACAATATTAAGAGCAAAGTATATTTCAAGAAGGCAAATTGTAGTACCATGGGAGTGGTGTATTTGACACTGTGTAACACATGTGGGCACTTTTACGTGGGAAAAAACGAACGTATGTTGAAAAATAGGCTATATGAACATTTAAATGATATGAGAAATAAAAAAACAACCAATGTCCTTTATAAACATGCAGCATCCTGTGTAGATTTTGAAAAATTTGTGTTTGGGATTTTGGATATTGTTAAGATTAATCCAAGAGGGGGCAATTGGAAAAATCTATTAAAAAAGAAGGAGACTCAGTGGCAGTTAAAATTAGCTGCTATGCTACCACTGGGCTTGAACGACAGTGTGTCCATAGCCCCTATGTTATTGGAAAGAGCCAATAAGGTATAAAGTGTATTTGAGATTTTTTTAAGACAATATAATTGTTGATTATCTTTAATTTTTATTATTCATGAATATTAAGACTCAATTTAACAGTTCTATGGTATTAGTTTACTTAATGGAAAAGTTTAAATTAATTTGATTTGGGTAGGACCTTGTTTCTTTAACATGATTGTAAGATTTGTGACATCATTGGTCTCATTTTATATTTAAATGTGGGTAATTAATGTGTTTTGTATTCTGAAGAAGTCTCTCTTATTGAGATGAAAGCGCTTAATAATATTTGAATAAATGTTTTTATTTTTTACTCCAGTGTATCGGATGTATTATATTTTTTTGACTTGCTCAAGGTCACACATTATGCAAATGGAAGCTTAGAGAATCACACCTGAACTACAGGAATCATATATGCTAACTACCTGACTATTCTGTTTTTTTTTTTCTGTCCACCAGTCCATTAACATTCCAGCAAGTAAGTCAAAGTTTGCCATAGTAAAGCTTATATTTTATTCTTTCTGTTACAAACTGGCCATTCATAGTCTGTTTCTATCACTTTATAGTTAGTTAGGCAGTCAGTCAGTTAGTTAATTTTGTTTGTAGTTACCAGGTGTAAATCTTTATAGCACTGTCTACTCTCACATAATATTGAGTGAGATACAAAGCACGTTGAGGCAATACGTTTTATTGTTCCAGAAAAGATTAGCACCTACTGAGACCATGCAAGAAGTAAATCTAACATGGCAGACTATGAAGACTAACTTAAAACTCAATAGATTCTCAGCTTAGGTGATATCTTTTGGAATATTCTTCCAGTCATAATTCATATTCTCTAGCTGACAGCAATATCATGCAGCCATCATCCAATGACATCCAGACTGCTACATTTCAATAGGCTCTCAAACTCTGAGTAGGTTTCTCATAATTTCACATGCAGCAATTTTCTGTTACAGAAACAATATTCCATTCATTACAGAACTTGTAATAAAAGCAAGGTCAAATACAATGGCCGATGATTTCATGTTTAGAACTCTTCTCCTATTTAAGCAATGTTCCATGAGAACAAACAAGAGTACAACTGTGCCTTCTTACCTAAACCTATAATACAGAGCTGCAGCATCATGTCTCATGGGACACTAATATGTTTTCTAGTCTATCTTACTCAGAATAAATGTCTAAAATAATTCTCTAGGAACACAAATATATTTTCTGGCCTAGATTGCTAAAAAACAATGTAATTCTATGTTTTACCCACTTAGCACCCGGAAGGTCTGATTGGGCAGTGGGTTTGCTGTTTTTCAGTGAAGGCCTTGGAAAAAAGCTTTAAAATAAATACAGTAAGAATACAAAAGAGTTAGAAGTGAAAATAAGTACATGTAAACCAAACAAAACGCAGATATTATAAGACAAGATGCATATTTATAAAATCACAAAAATCGCATGTCAATTTTTTTTACTAAGAGTTAGTGACATAAAAATGCAGGAATCAGAATTTAACATTTTTATCTAAGAGTTAGAAACAGTAAGAAATAGTAATACAATTAATAAGAGGAATCAGAGGCACAGTTTGAAAATAAGCCACAAAAGTATTCAATGATGAGCATAAGAATTGAGAATAAGTATGGTAGGGGATAAGATTCAGAATAATCTGACCTGCTATAAGAGTTATTCCTGAAATGTAATATGATTAATTTAACAGAGACTAGGAGAAGGCATTGAGTAATGAGATAAGATGGCTAGGAGGTTATATAGAGGAGACTGAAAAAAAATGTGGACAGTCCTTAGGAAAGTTATTACAGGTTTTAGTGTGACAATATAAAGGCTATTGTATACATGATGTCAGCTAGTCTAGAGCAGAACAAGAGCAAAACCAGCAGTTTGATAAATAATGTTTGAGCTGATATTTATGTTTGAAGCTGCAGGAATGGAATACAATGATTCTCCAACATGGTTATCTGATTTAGATATGCTGAAAAGCAGCTTATCACCTGAGCACAGGGAATATTTAGGTGAGTAGAGGTGGATGAGATTTTTTAAAACTGGACAGTTGTCTGGTTTATAGATAAAACAATGTGTGGTACTAGTTGTGAAAAGGAGACATGGTGAGAGAGTTCAGTCCAGTTGAGTTGTTTTAGAGACAGACAGTTATGGGTTTTATATAGGTGGTTTTGTTGCAAATTTAGCTACCTTGATGTAATACTGTTCTACTCTATTATGTTGGGTGACTTGTAAATTAATTAGAATTGGAGAGGCATAGAAGAAAGTAGGGAACAGGTAAGTAGTAGCAGAAGAGCTGGATCCAGCACTAGGAGATGCGTACAGATACGACAGGTATGTGTGACCTGTTTTCATCTTCTACATCTATGCAACTTATTTACATCTTTGAATGACAAAAGACATTTGAAATCCTGACCATGAATGGACGAGTGAGAGGTAGGTGTGTGTGTGTGTGTATAAGAAGTAGAGAGGTGTGTGTGTGTGTGTGTGTGTGTGTGTGTGTGTGTGTGTGTGTGTGTGTGTGTGTGTATAAGAAGTAGAGAGGTGTGTGTGTGTGTGTGTGTGTGTGTGAAGCAGGAAGGTGTGTGTAAAAAGATGGAGGGAGGTATCTCTCAACTGTCCAGGTTTTTGCCTAATATTTTTAGTCTGTTCCTCATAAAATTTGAGGTTTTCTGAGTTTATTGTGGCAAATCAGTGGGGAAAGAATTCACTAAATAATGACAGGCATTAGGGTTTCAGACTTCATATCCTTCAGAAAATTCATGATAATGCAATACCTTTTTATTCTAGCAACTTTATAAGTTTGTGAGAGCAATATTTAAAGTTTGCCCCCATTTCTGGGGTTTTGTCCCACCATTATTTTGGCTTTGCCCAGATTTTTTGTGCTAAGAGTTTGAGAGGGGTGTGTGTGTGTGTGTGTGTGTGTGTGTGTGTGTGTGTGTGTGTGTGTGTGTGTGTGTGTGTAAGAGGGAACTGTGTAAGAGGGAGGGAGGCAGATATGTGTGTGCATGTGGGGGGGGTTGTCTAAGAGGGAGGGAGGGAGGTGCACACCTCTTAACTGTTCCCTAATTTTCAGGGACCCTGATTTTGACTGAAATTTTAACTCTGTCCTTCTTCATCCCACCTAAAACTTGTGAGTTTTTGGAGAAAAGGTGATGAATTACACTCAATAAATAATGACAATAATTAGAGTTACAGATTTCTTTTACTTTAGAAAATGTATATTCACTCATGTTCTGTTACTTTATCAATGTCAACAAGTTAATAATACTAATATCTGAGGTGTGTCCCTGGTTATTGCTGGATTTGTCCCTGACTGGTTGAGAGCTATGGGTAGGTAGGTGTGTGTGTGTGTGTGTGTGTGTGTGTGTGTGTGTGTGTGTGTGTGTGTGTGTGTGTGTGTGTATGTGTGTGTGTGTGTGTGTGTGTGTGTGTGTGTGTGTGTGTGTGCGCGTGTGTGTGTGTGCATGTGTGTGTGTGTGTGTGTAACAGATAGGTAGGTAGCATACCTCTCAACTGTCCAGATTTTTGCAGAATATCCAGATTCTTGCCGCATATTTTTGGTGTGTTTCTCATAAACGGGACTGAAGTTGCTAAATAATGATATACATTTGAGTTTCACTTTTAATATCCTTTGGAAAAATGCATATCAACACAAATCCTGTAATTCTATCCATTTTCTAAGTTCATGAGAGCAATACTTATAAGCTGCCCCTATGTGTTTTAGTCTTTGTCCAGCTTTCTTGGACTAAGAGGTTGAGGGGTCTATGAGAGTGAAATGCCCTAGTTAAGTATAGCAGGTGGTTAGTAATTAGCTTAGGCTCAAACCCTGTATCTTAGTTACAGGAAACAAGAGCCTGAATCCTCTACCCCAACTATCAAGCTGCATTTTTCAGGAAATTGAGTTTCAGGTGCATTTTTCAAGGAAGTGAGTTTCAAGTGCATTTTCAAGGAATTGTGAGCTTCACTGGAAGAGAAGTTTACTGCTGCTCATGCTAAGTCTGTTTACAACGTGCAACTGTTTTGTTTAACAAATGGTATCACTATTGTTATCGTGGTACTGAATTTTAAAGCAGTGTTAGTAGCACAATGGGTAGTATATTTGCATTTTAATGCAGAAGGCTGTGGGTTCTACTCCTGCAGCATGTAGATGGATTGCTGATACTGTTTTGTATTTTAAGGGCGGTGGGGTGCTGCAGTCCTGAGTGTGTCCTCCTTTGGATGAGATGCCTAGTAACTATGAACCTGTTTTCAGTTTGTCATCCACTCTCTGTTGCAATATTACCAGCTTTTTTAAATGTAACATAGGCAATTTATTGTTCAAGGGCAGCAAGCACTGAATTTGTAGATGAAACACTGAAACATAAAGTTCTTTGCTAGCAGCAACCTCTTCATTAGTTACAGATCTCTTTAATGTGGACTTATTCAGATGACTGTTACTTCTGCAGAGATTGTGCATATTGACTGATATTGGTGGATTATGATGACAGTAGTTTGAGTAGCATTTTATGTTTGAAATGTTCTGAATTGGGCAGTTTTGCATTTTTGTTTAATATGTTTTGTTTCATTGCTTATTGGAAAAATGTTCAAAACTATACATTTAAAACATACTCTTAACAAGTGGTGCTGTATTATACAAGGGATGTAATTTAATACAACCAAGAAGGGTGAATCAAAGAACTCTTGCATGTATGTATGGTCCTAAAAATGTGTGCAATGGGCCGATGATTTGAAAACCGCCCAAAGGTAAACTTAATCTGCCACTGGCTAGATGCATTTTCTTTGAATGTGGATTTCAATGCTGTTTCAGTGAATGTGAGTTTCAAGGGCAAAAAAGTTTTAATGCTAAGTCCGTTTTCATTGTGAGACTCTATTGCTTTGTTTAGCAAATGTGTATCAGTGTTTGTGCTATAAAATTTGAAATATAATTTTTAAATTAAATCCAAATATCTGTAATCATTGCAGAAGTAAAGCAGAAAACAGAATGCACACTGACAACAACGTTTATGGTAACTGGGGAAAAGTAGTCAAGTAATGGGACAATGGAATGGCTGCTGGGGGTAGTGTCGATAAATTACCCTGCTTAGGGCTCCATTTGACCTTGATCTGACTCCGAGTAACAGTGTTTTTTTTTTCTGGTTGAATCAGTAAGAAATTGGTTAGCCCTGTACAAACTACATTTTTTTTGACATTTTTTATTGCTTCTTGTACGTGGTGGTCAAATTTAAGTTAGCCATTGATAATACCAAGTAGCCTTTATATGAGGTGATTTTTTTCAAAGGTGGTGTTATTAGCTAAGATTATCTCAGACAAGGCTTTCTGAAGTGAAAGATGTTTAGTAACGAATAGTATTATATTGCTCTTTTTAGAATTTAAGAGAAGTTGAGAGTTTTTAGGCCATGTTTCTACAGTTGAGAAGGATACTTGGGTATGTTGGAGCTCAGTTAGGTTATTCATTCAGTAGAGTCATCTGGGTATTGGACAATGGTAGTCTGTTATGTGTAAGTGCGGAGGTCATTAACGAAGATATAAAAGGGAAGAGGGCCCTGTAGAGCCTTGTGGGACACCTATAGATGTAGGTAGGAAGAGTGATAAGGTAGATTTCTATTTTACTGACTGTTCTCTGTTGGACAGGTAACAATGGAACCATTTTGAGATAGATAGCTATGTACACATGTGGAAGGTTTTCCACTTTTAATGCCATTTGATATACGTTTGTGTAATATTGTCCCAAATGAACCTGGTTTCTTATTAGAGCACATAATTCCTTCCTTGATATCTTATTAGAGCACAAGAAATAAGATATGAAATATATGCATATTTTCTCAAGGCAATACAGCTGACACTTTGTACAAACAGTAGTGCAAAGCTTCTTCCATTCCTATCTAATCAGAGTCAAATATTGATTTAAATCCTTTGGTCTGGCAAATACTTGCTATAATCACTGATCTGTTGATTTCACTTGCATACAGCATTTTATTTTTAAAGCCATCTCTCTTTCCTTCTGTTGCTAAATACCAAGGATATCTAAATTCCTTTAGTTTGTAAATTAATTTTTGCAGGTTGTTCTTTTCTGCAGTCAGTGCACATTTTCAGCATTTCTCATTTAACTTTCATTCGATACTTCAATATTGGACAGCTATATAGATATATTTTCATGCACTAAACAGCTTCCCATTGCATTCATTTTCTGAGTCTTGCTATGTAGCCTACTTTCAGTCAAAATATTTATTAACTTTGAATACATACCTAGATGTAGTGCATGCATTACCAAAACCATCTTTAAACAATATTGTCTATTGGTTTTCATTGCATTAGTTTCCTTTTCATTCGTCACCAATTTACATCTTTTTCCCCTTCCTTTCAATACAGTCATAGAACCTTTATTAAAAGCAACAGGATATAGTTTACAGTCTAAAAACAATTGAAACATCCATCAGACAGCATTTAGTACAGCTTCCCTTTCAGTTAGTTATGCTTTCATTTTAAATACAAATTTAACTTATATTATTTAATTTGTGGTAGAATATATATATATATATATATATATATATATATATATATATATATATATATATATATCGAAAACCCATAATATCTAAATTCATAGCATATAAACCACAAAATCTAAAACCCAAAACATCTAAAACTCATAACATCGAATCTCAAAACATTGAAAACTACAAAGCAACTATAAATAACATCCCACAGAGGTTTTACTATGTTTATGCAGGGGGGCAAGCCCCCCTGCACCCCCCACACCCCCCGTCAATTAAATATACCAATTCCGAGGTGGCACTACAGTGGGGGGAAAAAGTTAATTTCCTAACCCCACTGTAGTGCGACCTTGGAGTCGGTATATTTATTTTATGGGCGGTGTTGGGGGGCGCAGGGGGACTTGCCTCTGCATAAACATAGTAAACAGTGTGTGGGATGTTATTTATATTTGCTTTGTAGTTTTCAATGTTTTGAGATTCGATGTTATGAGTTTTAGATGTTTTGGATTTTTGATCATTTGGTCTCGCTGTTTTGAATTTAGATGTTATGAGCTTTCGATTATATATATATATATATATATATATATATATATATATTGTCTGGTACTTATTTCAGTGATTCCAAAGTATCATTCAGAATAAACTTACATTGTGATTATATCACATACTTTCCATAAAACATTTCTCCTTTTTAATTATTGACACTCAGTGCTACCAATACATTGTTTGGATAGAAAACTTGAAGTAATGCAAGATACAATAACCTGAAATGAAGTTCCATTTCTCTGCAGAGTCTTATGGAAGGAAGAAATACATTTCTGTCAGTTGGAGGTTGCAAATGCAAATTATCCAAATAAACCCTTGTGTCTTTAACCTTTAAGATTGTCCCCTTCCTCAACAAAATAGAAAGATTTTTTTTTCTTTAGCTGGTATGTCTACTGTTTAATCAGTATAGGTCTCAGATGCTTTCTCTGTCTCAAATTAGGAATATTTATATGTGGCTCTCTGTTTTAATATCAGCAGCAGAAAGTCCAGTCAATGTGTTGAGGTATTTTCTCATAGCATTTACAGTCATTCTATTTGTTTTTAACGCTACTGCAGTAACCTCACGTTGTCTCAGCATGGAATATCCTCAGGGTCAGATAATCCATTTAACATTTGTCATATTGTAATTGCTGTTCCACCATTGTAGTTTAATCTTCTTTTTCAGCACTTTGCATACCAGTTATTTCCTCTGAATGCCTGGTTAAAACATTGATTTTCTGTTCCCTTCTCTTATTTCTCTGCATATTCCAAAAAGAAAGCACTTACCTTAAAAATCTCAGAGTGCATTTGGATAATCTTTCTCTCCAGGGTGACTAAAGTGTTATCTCCTTCAGCTGCCATTTACCGTATGCTTTTCCCACCTCTGTTCCACCATGCAACTTTCAGTATCCTGAGTTTTCACAGTTGCTCTCCCTTTTACTTCACTTCTTTCTTTTTTGTTGAATGCTATAAACAATTTAGCTACCATTTTCTGGTAACAATTTACAATAGTTTTCAGGCTTTTGTTGTTTTTGGCCCTTCTCTTTTAAGAGTTCTTTTATCATTTTGTCTTTGTATGGATAATGTTTCATCATACTAATGATTACTGATAACATTTACATGCAAGTGCTCTGCAAGAAAGACCTGCAATCTGCTCCCATTCAATACTTGCCTACCAAACTTTGTAGATGTTACCAGCTGCTTTGGATGAGACTCAACGGCACTGGATGGATGCAGGTATTTACTTATAGGTTCATAGGTTGATACTAGGCTATCTGCCCTACGGCATTTATAAGCCTAGCCAGAGTGTGTTTGGCTTTCGCCACCCTTATAGATTAGTTGACTGTGCCTCTGTATAGTAGGTCACAGAAGGTAGCCCTTTTAAGGTTATTTTACTGTACCTCTGTCAAGCAGGGACACAGAAGAGATCCCAGGGGTAAACGTACGATTTCCCATCCACTCGTCAAGATTTCTCTTGAAGAGGGTCAGTGAGGGGCTCTGCCTAACATGGATTGGGATTTTGTTCCAGAGTGAGGGGAGCCTCTGGGATATGAATCTGTCCCTCCAGCATGTCCTATTTATTTCTGTGCTGAGGTTCAAGTCCCTGGAGCATGTAGCTCTAAGGGATTTGGATTTCCTGGGGTGAAGCATGTCCATTAATTCTGGGTTGGACATGGCTTTATACGTCAGACACAGATCGCCTCTGAGTAGGCAGTACGAAACTGAGTAGAGCTGGAGTTTCTTTAGCCGAACTGCAGAGGGCATCTGTTTGAGCCCCTTGATCCTCTTGGTGAAATACTTTTGGGGTCTTTCCAGTTGCTGCAGGTGTCGGGTAAGGTACATCCCAAACAGGGCATTGTACTCAATTATGGGCCTGATAAGTGATGAGTAGAGGGGCACAATGACCTCTCGATCTAGATGTAAACCCTTTCATGATAAGGTGGGCTATATAGAAGGTCTTTCTAACCACTTTGGCAACGTGATTGTCAAAGGAGAGATTGCTATCTACTTGGGTCCCCAAGTCCCTAATTACCTCTTCCATACTTAATGGATTACCACCTATGCGGTAATTTGTGGGCACTTTGTTTTTCCCAAAGGGGATGACTATGCACTTTTTGGCATTTAGCTTTAGGCCATGGCTCTGGCGCCAGTTATCCATCTCTGTGAGACCCTTTTGGAGGATGCTTGTGTCAGCCAGAGTGTCGATTATGGCACCCAGTTTGCAGTCATCTGCGAACTTGGTCAGCCATAGTCCACCCGTGTTAGCCTGTACCTCAGAGAAATATATATCGAACAAGACAGGTCCCAGGACTGAGCCTTGTGGGACACTACTTGTAACTGGTTTAGAGTCTGACATGGCACCTGCTATTCTGACCATGTGGGTTCTATCCCTGAGCCAGTTTGCAACCCATCTTGTGACATAGGGGTTGATATTTAAGCTGGTGAGCTTATTTATGATGCCCGAGTGGGGTATTGTGTCAAAGGCTTTTGCGAGGTCCAGGTAGGCTGTGTGGACTACCTTCCCTTCATCTATGACTTTGGTAACTGTTTCAAAGAAGTCGACCAGGTTCAAGAGGCAAGATCTGCCCTTAACGAAGCTGAATTGGGCAGGATCCAGTGTCTGGAGGTTCCCAATGTCTTTGTTTATGATTTCCATGATGATACGCTCCATAGCTTTGCAGACCAGGCTAGTCAGGCTTATAGGGCGATAGTTTCCGGGGTCTGTTGTGGCACCACCTTTGTGGAGTGGGACCACTGTTGCTGTACGCCATTCCTTGGGTACATATCCTATAGTAAGGCCGAGATTGAGCAGTGACTTTATATGAGGGTTTAGTTCTTCTTGGAGCTCATGTAAGACGCAGCCCCGGACACCTTCTGGTCCCACTGATGCTGTGTTTTTTTGCTTTGGAGAGGGCAGCTCTCAGCTGTGCATCTGTGATCTCAGGAAGGCTACACTCTGTTGAGATAGACATTTGCTCTTTTGGGGGGAAGGGGGGGGGGAGTTTGCACTGAACCTTTCTGCCAGGATGTTGGCAATGTCTGTGGGTTCAGTGTATTTTTTGTCATTTTGCACTAACTCAGAAGGAGTTGCCTCCCAGGTTTCTGACATAACTAAAGAAGGCCTTGTGATTATCTTTAGTGTCTTGTGCAATTTTTCTTTCGAAGCTGGCCTTAGATGATTTTATGAGGGATCGTAGTTTCTTGCTAGTACTGATCAGTGACGCCTTCCCTTTTCGGGATTTTGCTCTGTCATGTAGTAGCTTTCTCCTTCTGTTGTGTAGCTTATTTATGGCTGGGGTTCACCAGACAGGTCTTCTGCCTTTGGAGGAGTGAGTCTTGGTTTTATTTGGGATAGCATGCTCCATGCATTCCTGCAGGTGTCCATAGAATACTTTTGTAAAGGATTCTGCATTTTGGGCCGTATTTTCCACTGGCCTGGGGGCTTTGAAGGATTCCACCTCAGTTTTGAGAAGTGTGAAGTTTGCTTTTGAGAGGTTCTTCACCGTGGTTTCCTTGGCTAGGGGTGGGGACAGAATATGGATGTCCAGTGAGATTTGTTTATGGTCTGATCTTACCAATGAGGGGTATACCTCTGGTGTGGAACATAGAGATCCCATGTTGGTGATGACCAGATCCAATATGTTTTCCCCTCTTGTGGGAGTGGTGACCAGTTGTTCCATAGCATTTGAGTTTATAAATTCTAGGAACCGTTGGGCGAGGGTGTTTGGGCTTGAGTAGTTTTCCCAATCGATGTTTGGGTAGTTGAAATCACCCAATATAATAGTGTTTGGAGAGACCTTCATATTCTCCAGTGTTCTCAGGAAAGCCGAGTGAGGTTCCTGTGTTTGGGAGGGTGGTCTGTAGCAGGCTACAAACTGAAATTACCTCTGAATCATCACACTTGTAGCCTTCTCACACAACATGTACCCCAGAAAACTATAGGTGAAGTACAAATAAGCAGTTATAGATATATAACACTAAATATGTATAATTTAAAGGTTAAATGCAGTCTTCGTAAATCTTTTTTGATTTTATTACATCCACATCCACAATTAATGTTTTGTGAAAACCAGGGAATTGTATGCTCAAATGTCCTGAACAGCATCACCCTCCTACTACATACATTTAACAACATATGTACAGGGAGATTCCTACCACAAGTGCCAGTTTAGCCTTTATTCTAATTAAGGGTCATTATCTAGTTTTACACATAACACACCCAGGCCCCAACACATCACCAGTTCCTGCTGTCACAAAGTTTTCTAATCCACCTACCCATCTCGTTGCTGGGACAGCATACCTATATAAATATGTTTTCTCTGTTTACTGTTTTCTCCTTCCAGTCACCCTCCATGTCTCCTGAAGTTCCCACCTCTCTTAGCTCATCAGTCCCCTTATTACTTTCTTCAGTCTTGTATTTGAATCACTCTTACAGGCAGCTTTGTTCGTAGCCTACTTAACCTATCCATTCCCCTGTGGCAGGAGTCAGATGGCAGAGTGGGCTAGTCTGCATGCAGTGCAGAGTAGCCTGTTTCTCTCCTTTTCCCTTCTGTTCCGTGGTCTGCAAACTCATGTCAGCTTGAAGACAAGATCAGAAACATACCTTCTCCCATGTACGCCCACCTTCCCTAACTCAGAGGTGAGTTGTGCCACTAGCTGCCCAAGCTTACTTAGTCTCGTCTGTGCATGACTACTAACGCTCCAGGAGGGTGTCAACAGTATGGTGGGGGTAACATGACTTCCTCCCCAGGATAGATGAGACAGCATCAGCTGGTCAAGCCCATCTTCCTCTACCTGACTCCTCAAGTTCCTGTGCTGCTAATTGAACCATATCCCTCAACTCTCCAGATCTTCACAGAATATCCAGATTTTTGCTTCACATTTTTGGTGTGTTCCTCATAAAGTCTGTTGTCTTCTGGCAAATCACTGAGGATACAAGTCAATAAATAAGGAAATACATTTGAATTTCAAACTTCCTTCATATAATGCATGCTAACACAAAAACTGTAAACTTAGCAACTTTCTAAGTTTATAAGAGCAATATTTCAAATGTATCCCTGTTACTGGGTCTTTTTTCCCAATTAAAGGAGGAGGTTCGCTTAATGGTTACTGTGTTTATAAAAAACAACCCACAGATGGTTTCCACGATTTATTTGTACCAACCAAGCATCTGGTACCTCGGCATATAGCCTTCAAGGATGATTAACACGATGCAACAATCTTATTTTATACCAAGTGAACTATTGGAATAATTGCAATCATTGTTCAGTTATGCAATTAACTTCTTGTCCATTTGGAATTAAAGAGACTACATAAATAATCAAACCACATATCACAATATACAAATACATCACTTATATGAATATTTCTTATTTCATATATATAAATACATCACTTGTATAAATATTTATTTTTAAATATTTCTCATTAAATTACTTATACAGACATTCATGTAATCATGATATTTGCCTCTAAATTTAAACCCCTAGGGTATAGAGTGCCATAATTTAAAATTAATCTACTATCAAGTCCTAAATGGTCTAAAGTGAATGATGTAGTTGTTCCCTATATAAAATACAACATCCAAGAATTGAATTTTGGTGTTACCTATAGACATAGTGAATCTAAGTCCATGAAAATAATTCTTATTTAGTTCTGAAATAAAATCTTCAAACTCAGATGGCTGGCCCTTACAAATGAAAAAGAGATTGTCAAAAAATCTCTTATAACATATTACTTTTGTCTTCCAAAAGTTGGTACTATACACAAACAATTTCTCAAAAAAGCCCATATATAACACAGCATAACTGGGTACATATGATGCACCCATTGCTGTTCCTTTTTTTTTAAGTGTATTTTGTTATCATACTTAAAATAGTTATGAGTTAAACAAAACTCCAATAACATAATGACAAAAGTTGTCTTTGGGCCCTCCCCCATCACATCTTGGACTGCTTTCAAACCATGCCTATGTTGTATAGATGTATATAAGGAGCTGACATCTACTGTGGCCCAATAATATTTTTCTTGCCACTTGATGTTAGAAACAACCTTACTTATGAATTGCCTATGTATGAACTAATAAGTAAGGATTTGTATGACTTTATGCAGGTTAGTGAACCATTTTTGCCTATCCTTCATGGACTTCCAAAAGTTCATAAGTCATTAACTTGTCCCACCTTCCGCCCTATAGTATCGGGGAGAGGGTGGGTCACTGAATTTATGTCTATTTATATTGAAAGTCAGCTCAAAAAAAACATTGGAGAAAGCTGTTGCAGTGCTGAAAGATACTGAGCACTTTGGGTGCCTTTAATAGAATCCATGGTACATTTGCTTATGATACATTGTTAGTTACTATGGATATACAGACTCTTTTTACTGTTATACCGCATGACATGGGGATAACTTTTCTTAAAAGATTTCTAATGACTAACACTGATTATAGTAGGGCACACGTTGACTTATTGGGGTCGTTGATGGAAATTGTCTTGGATAATAATGTCTTTTTATTTAGAGATACTGTTTTCAGGCAGAAAAAGGGCGTTGCGATGGGGACCCCTTGTGCGAACAGTTATGCCAATCTGGTATTGGCAGACTGGGAAGCCAGGGTGGTCCTATCCAACCATGCATTTTCCGAACATCTTTTATATTATAAAAGGTTCGTAGATGATGTTTTTATTTTATGGCAGGGTGCAGCTGATGCTATAACTGAATTTGTGCATTATCTGGAATCAAGTAGTGAATGTTTTAGATTTGAGATTAAATATTCTCGGGATTTGATAGATTTTCTAGATACTAAGATAACATTAATTAATGGCTCCCTTCAGAGTTCGCTTTTTAGGAAATCATGTAGAAAAAATGCTTTATTGTACCAGAAGAGCATGCACCCCAGGCATATTTTTAATAATATTGCCAAAGGGCAATTTTTACGTATGTCTAGATTAAACACACAATATTCCGCAGCTGCATCTGAATTAGAAGGAGATTTAGTGATGAGAGGGTACAGGAAGGATAATGTGGAAAAAATACATAAGGAAACAAACTTATTACGTGAAACTAGAGGGAACCCTACTTTAATAGGATAGGTGGAGTTTTGGATATGGGGGGACACACGAAGTAGGAATAATAACATCCACCTTATGCTACCTTAAACATATGGAAATAATATTCATCATATTTGCAACTTAATTAGTAAGCACTGGCCTATTTTATTATCAGATGAGAAAGTTAGTAACATAGTAGGTAATAAACCATTGTTTACATTCAAAAATAATTTATCTTTAAAAAGACAATTGTGTTTTAAATCTGTTACTTCTTTGCCAGTGACTTGTAATAGATTAGGCACTTTTCCATGTAGGGCTTGTAAAGCCTGTGACTTTATCTGCAAGGATTGTGAATTTAAGCATGCTAGTTTAAATGTTGTTTTTAAAGCTAGATTTTATGCAGACTGTAAATCTAAGGGACTGGTTTATTTAGCCAGATGTAGGCACTGCACTGCGTTCTACATTGGGAAGATCTTAAGAATGTTGAAAGAACGCATTTTGCAACATCAAGGTGACATCAGGCGTACAAATTTATCCAACACACTTGCTAAACATATTTCTCTATACCCAGATCACTTATTTGAGTTTATGGTCTTGGAATTGATACCAATGGGCCCAAGAAGGGGAGATTATAACAACAGGTTGGAACTAGCAGAGACTAAATGGATCATTAAATTGTAGGCAGATAAGCCCCCTGGTATAAATGCTGTAGTCCCTTTAAAACCTTTATTAAAAAAATGCAGGTCACATCAATGATTGTAATTGTTTAATTAAGCTATACTGATATAAATGCGGTTGACTACTAGTTGTTTTTATGGATCTGATGAAGCACCATCCGGTGTGAAAGTGCTTATCCTGTTTCCTGTAATAAAAGTTTTGTAAGCTGCAAGTCTTGGTGGATACTCGGTTTTATTTACCTTTATTATTATTTGTAGACCTCAAATTTTTTGCAGAGTCTGTATTTGGGAGGACGTAGGAACAGTTAGTCAGTCCTCCTCTCCACAACCCCCCACCAAAAAAAAATAGAGTAATCTGGAGTGGATGCAGGGGAATAAGTCTCCTCCTCATCAGTGTGGGAAATATAGCTGGTGAATATGTGTGTTTTCTCTTGCATGTGACCTTCCTGTGGATCTTCAGTGGAGTAGAGTCCAAAGAGCAGGAAGACTATCTTTTATGGCATGCAAAGGAGCAAGGAAGCTGCAAAAGGCTTTCTTTTATGGTCTGCATGGTCTAAAGGGACTAAAGGGAAGTCTTTCTAAAATGCAAAAGGTCCTGCCAGCATCAAAAGAGAGTGTAGTATGTGGTTTGCACGGTCTGGAACTAAAGGAAATCCTATCTAGTGCAAAAGGTCCTGTCAGCATCGAAAGAGAGAGTAGTATATGGTTTGTATGGTCTGGGACTAAAGGAGAGTCCTTTCTAGTGCAACAGGTCCTGTCAGCATCAAACGAGAGTGTAACATATGGTCTGCATGGTCTGGGAATAAGGGGAAGTCCTTTCTAGTGCAAAAGGTCCTGCCAGCATCAAAAGAGAGTGTAGTATATGGTCTGCATTGTCTGGGACTAAAGAAGAATCCTATCTAGTGCAAAAGGTCCTGTCAGCATCAAAAGAGAGTGTAGTATATGGCATGTATGGTCTGGGACTAAAGGAGAGTCCTTTCTAGTGCAACAGGTCCTGTCAGCATCAAACGAGAGTGGAACATATGGTCTGCATGGTCTGGGAATAAAGGAAAGTCCTATCTAGTGCAACAGGTCCTGTCAGCATCAAACGAGAGTGTAACATATGGTCTGCATGGTCTGGGAATAAAGGGAAGTCCTTTCTAGTGCAACAGGTCCTGTCAGCATCAAACGAGAGTGTAACATATGGTCTGCATGGTCTGGGAATAAGGGGAAGTCCTTTCTAGTGCAACAGGTCCTGTCAGCATCGCAAGAGAGTGTAGTATATGGTCTGCATGGTCTGGGAATAAAGGGAAGTCCTTTCTAGTGCAACAGGTCCTGTCAGCATCAAAAGAGAGTGTAACATATGGTCTGCATGGTCTGGGAATAAAGGGAAGTCTTTTCTAGTACAAAAGGTCCTGTCAGCATGAAAAGAGAGTGCAGCATAAGAGTATGTCAAATCAATAAAGTGTGTTGGCTTAAAATCAAGGCCACCATCAACAACTGATTCAGCCTTGAGACAACCTTGGCTAAAGACTTAGATAATGAGTGTGAAACCCTGAAAATCTTCGTCAAGGACATACTGACTTGAAGCTGGTGTTCACACTTAAGCCTGAGCACTGGTCCCAAAGCTACCTTCATGGCTGAGGGGACTGGTGTAGAAGCAATTAAGAGCAACATCAGTGTGAAAAAAAATCAGTATCAGAGTCATAAACCATCAATGCCAAAATCAAAACCAAGATCTCAGCAATAAACAAGGACTTCAACATGCCACCAGCTCTGGGGCTGAAACCAGAAATACGGGGTCTTGCAATGAGATCCTGACTTTATTACAATGGGTAAAGAGGTGACTGTGGATTCTCTTTCATCTACTGATAACAGTGAAAGGAAGGAAATGAAAATGTTTCATGTACTTTGAAAAATGCATCTGCAAATTTCTCATAACTGCAGTTAAATGACTGCCTTAGCAATGAAGGTCTCAGCTTTCAGGTTTTTGAGTCAAAGATTATGGCTACTTCCTTGTGAGCTACAAATTTTAGTATAACAATTAACATGTGAAATTTTAATTAAATTATGACAACTTACATGAATAGTCAAAAATATTGGTTTATTAAAATGTACGTAAAATCTCTAGTGTCTCAAATTTGGTCTTCAAAAGGAATAAAAAACACAGAAGAAACCAATGTATGTATACAAATCATAAGGAAAGTTAAACTTGATCAAAATAAACCTCTAATCATGTAATTAATTATTAATTAATGAATCAGATACTTCCAAATAACTTTTACATTATAATCTCTTGGTTTTAAATTATCAGACTTCAAAATACTTTCACTCACCAGAAGAATATAATTCAGCGACATTCTACCTCTGACATGATGTTGTACTTGTTCCGTAACTAAAATCTGGATAGACACAGAAATCTCTTCCTTATTATTCTCAACGTCCTTGACATGTGTCTGTATTTTCATTTTAAACTAAGTAATAGTTTCACCTATATAAACTAGGTATCGCATGCAGATCACTGTATACACTACAGCTTACATACTGCAGCATTAACAATCGAAGGCATCACATTTAAATCCATATATCTTAAATTTCATTGTTACACATACACAGGCTAAACCATTATCTGTTTAACCACTGATTGTTCACAAAACGTATACATCGCAGACTGCAAAAGAGCCTAGGCTGTTCATAGTTTAGTCTGTAAGACCCACAAAGCAAAATACCAGCATCACTGAGAAACTAAAAAATAAAAATCCTGATTCAACAGGAAAAGAAGCAACATACCCCAAAAAGCATAATTCAGTCTCATCATACCCTTACAATACTGACCCAGTTAGAAAAACTGTGTCTAAAACTGCAGGGCATGATGTGCCAATCAGTAGTAAACCCTAATCTATGTAAGCATCTTAATTTAGAAGTGCACCATTACTGTCTACAACAAAGTAAATTGGAAACCCTCTGTTTCTATCTCTTGATGAGTGATAGAGCTTGACATAACTATCGCTTAAACTAAAAACAAGGTTCAATGTATGCAAGTTCCTTAGCGACTCTGTATCACGTAATACATTAAGATCTACTTGTTCTTTCTGCAGACAGAATGATAACAGATAGTCTAGCATTTAAGCCCCTAGCAAGAAGAAACACCTGGCTGATAAAAACAGAAAAATAACTTCACTACTCTATACTCTTGGAATATTCTGGAGGTCTGCCTAAGACACTTCACCTGGATTTTTTTAAATATAATGCACATATAGGTTCATAGGTTCATACTAGGCTATCTGCCCTAGGGCATTTATAAGCCTAGCCAGAGTGTGTTTGGCTTTCGCCACCCATTTTAAATTAATTTTGCTATGCCTTTTTTTGAGGTTAGTATACTGTGCCTCTGTCTAACAGTGACACAGAAGTGATAGCCGGGGTAAACCTACGATCTCCCATCCACTCATCAAGATTCCTCTTGAAAAGAGTCAATGTGGGACTCTGCCTAACCTGGACTGGGATTTTATTCCAGAGTGAAGGGAGCCTCTGGGTTATGAATCTGTCCCTCCAGCATGTCCTATTTATTTCAGTGCTGAGGTTCAAGTCTCGAGCGTAGCTCGATGGGATTTGGATTTTCTGAGGTGCAGCATGTCCATTAATTCGGGTTGGACATGGCTTTATACGTCAGGCACAGATCGCCTCTGAGCAGGCGGTATGCCACTGAGTAGAGCTGGAGTTTCTTTAACCGGGCAGCATATGGCATCTGTTTGAGCCCTTTGATCCTCTTGGTGAGGTACTTTTGGGGTCTTTCCAGTTGCTGCAGGTGTCTGGTAAGGTACATCCCAAAGGGGCATTGTACTCAATTATGGGCCTGATGAGGGATGAGTAAAGAGGCGATGACATCTCCTGATCTAGATGCGAATCCCTTCATGATTAGGTGGGCTATATAAAATGTTTTTCTAACCACTTTGGCCACGTGGTTGTCAAATGAGAGATTGCTATCAACTTGGGTCCCCAGGTCCCTAATGACTTCTTCTGTACTTAATGGATTACCACCTATGTGGTAATTTGTGGGCACTTTGTTTTTGCCAAAGAGGATGACTATACACTTTTTGGCATTTAGCTTGAGGCCATGGCTCTGGCACCAGTTGTCTGTTTCTATGAGGCCCTTTTGGAGGATGCTTGTGTTGGCTGGAGAGTTGATTATGGCGCCCAGTTTGCAGTCATCTGCGAACTTGGTCAGCCACAGTCCTTCCGTGTTGGCCTGTACCGCCGAGAAATATATACCGAACAAGAGAGGTCCCAGGACTGAGCCTTGTGGGATGCCACTTGTAACTGGTTTGGAGTCTGACATGGCTCCAGCAATTCTAACCATGTGGGTTCTATCCTTGAGCCAGTTTGCAACCCATCTAGTGACATAGGGGTTTATATTTAAGCTGGTGAGCTTATCTATAATGCCCGAGTGGGGTATTGTATCGAAGGCTTTTGCAAGGTCCAGGTAGGCTGTGTGGACCACCTTCCCCTCGTCAATGGCCTTGGTGACTGTTTCAAAGAAATTGACCAGGTTTAAGAGGCAGGATCTGCCCTTAACAAAGCCAAACTGGGTAGGATCCAGTGTCTGTAGGTCCCCAATATCTTTATTTATGAGACATATGCATATGCATATGTGACATATGCACTTCTTTGGCAAGAAGAAAAACAATAATGTAAGAAAAAGTGCCTCGTTGTACTACCTGAAGTTCAGAACAATATTGTTATGAGAGATTTGATGGGCTTTCAGGTAGAGGTGCACTTAACCAGTTTAGCTGTGCCAAGAAATTACATGAGGCTTTTTGTGGCTGCCTGTTCAATCCACACCCTACATCAATCCACAGGATACCAAAGCTTTGAATGTTAACTAAATCAGTCAATTTTAGTATAATTAAAAGTGTCAGGTAAAAAAAAAACTTTAATCCATTAGTGAAATGAAAACAATCTTACGATATATGTAGATATAAATGCATTTGTTACAGCGAACAATAAAAAGAATGAACATTCTTTTTTCTACTTGCCAGCTGCTGTGCGTGCAAGATCACAGTATAGTGAGGTCTGGAAATTTGCCTTTCTCCTGCTGTTGTATGATCTCACAATATATAAATATATATATATATATATATATATATATATATATATATATATATATATATGGATCTAGGATGTTTGATCGAAAGATCAAACGTCCGAATCCATAACCACCGAACACACTTTAACGAAAGCGCTTTCATTGAAAAAAGAAGTTATATCTTACCATAACGTTCCATCTGATTTGTTGATCTTCCAGTCATCACTGATGGGTTCGGTTCTGAGCCCTGGGAACTGAGTCGGCCTTATACCAAGCTTGCGTGCACCAAAAAACTCTCGAGCTAAGCTGCTACCCACAATGCCCTTTGCTCAGTTACCTCAGATCGAGTTTGCATGCAACATATAGAAGAAGAATAAGTCAGAGGCCATCTCTGCGCAGAAACACTAATACACCACAAAGACCCAGAAGATCCGCCAGGAACCTTAGGAGGGGGTCGGTGGGAGGGTGTGATGACTGGAAGAAGATCAACAACTCAGATGGAACGTTATGGTAAGACATACCTTCTTTATCTGAAGTTTTTAATCTTCTTCCTATTCATCACTGATGGGACCGTGTCCCCAGCTACTTGAAGAACCTGGGTTGCCCTTAAGGAAGAACATTCCTGAGAATCATAGAACCAAAGGCCGCTCTTCCCCTGGAGATTAGATCCAATTTGTAACGCTTGATAAAAGTGTGGGGCTTAGCCCAAATGGCAGCTGCACAAATGTCATCCATGGAGGCCCTAGAGTGGAAGGCAACAGATGCTGCAATAGCCCAAGTTGAGTGAGCTTTGACTTGGTCAGGCTTCGATCCCTCCGTAATTGAATATGTGAAGGCAATGCAATCCCTGAGCCATTTAGACAAAGTAACTTTCGATACTGCGCCTCCTATTCTAGGACCCGCAAAGGAAATGAAAAGCTGGTCTGACTTGTGAAAGGATTTAGTTCTGTCCAGATAGAAACGTAATTGTCTATGAACATCCAAGGAATGTAGGCAGTATTCTCCCTTGTTAGAGTAATTTGGAAAGAACACAGGGAGCTCAATGGACTGGTTAATCAAAAAACCACTTTGGGGAGAAAGGATGGGTTAATACAAAGTGATACTCTGTCCTTATCAAAGATCAGATAAGGGCTTTTGATACATAATACTTGTAATTTAGAAATTCTTCTGGCTAAAGTTATAGCCACCAGAAATAAGGATTTCCATGACAGGAATTTTAGATTACATGTCGCAGCTGGCTCAAAAGGGGACAGAGAGAGAGACTGCAGAACCCAGGACAGATTCCATGCCTCCACCGGCTGTTTGATGGGAGGTCTGCTGTGGAAAATACCCTTGAGGAAGGTCTTACAAAGGCGAGAGGAAATAAGTGGCACTCCATCAGACCTGTTATGGAAGTTGGAAACAGCTGCTAGATGGACTTGAATGGTGGAGGCTGAGGCCCCCTTGTCGAACAGTTCAGCCAGATAATGAAGAATAGTGGCTACGGGTGCTGAGAACGGGTCTAGCTTCTGATTACGTGACCAAATAGAGAATCTTTTCCATTTGTCCCTGTAAAGTTTCCTGGTGGATGGTTTATGAGAAGCCAAGATAATATCACGGATGGGTGAGGAGAGGGTTTCCTGCCTGGCAACTAACAGAAGTGGGGAAACCAAGCTGTAAGCTCGAGAGTGGAAAGATTCAGGGGAGTCAGCCCTTGTGGGTGAGATATGAGGTCCTGACAAGTGTCTAGGATCCAAGGAGGTTGTAACAGATGAGGTCGAAGGAAGGAAAACCACATTTGACGAGGCAAGAACGGGGCAATGAGGATAGCTTTGCTTCTCAACCGAATAGCTTTCCATAGAACAAGGGGAATCAGAAGAATCGGAGGATAAGCATAAAGGAGACCCGTGGGCCAATCGTGGATTAAAGCGTCGATCGGTGCCTCCTTGAGTGGGGGAAAGAGGGCAAAGTAGCTGCTGCATTTTGTGTTTGAAGGGGAGGCAAAAAGGTTGCAGCATGGCTGGCCTCAATGGCAGAAAAGTTCCGCCGCCACACTCGGGTTGAGAGATCACTCATGAGGATGAAGAATGCATCTGCTCAGCCTGTCCATAATCACGTTGGAGCTCCCCGTGATATGTGTTGCGATCAGAAAGTGGTTGGAAGCTATCGCCCACTGCCTGATTCTCATGGCTTCGCAACATAGGGGGTAAGATTCGGTCCCTCCCTGTTTGTTTATGTATCAGACCATGGACATGTTGTTTGACTGGACAGCAATCATTCCAGATGGAAGGAGTGGATGAAAAGCTTGCAACGCCAATAGCACTGCTCTTAACTCCAGGACATTGATATGCAAATTGACCTCTACATTGGACCACATGCCTTGGACTGACTTTTCCTGGTAGTGCCCCCCCCCCCACCCCATCAGGGAAGCATCTGTGGTCACCGTGGCGCTAGGCTGTGGAACTTGGAAAGGGCGACACCAAAGATTTTCGTCTATACTCATCCACCAGAGGAGATCTTGTTTGCAAATGTTGGTGATGAGAATCTGTGTGTTCAGGGTGTAAAGATTGGGTATCCACTGGGCCTGAAGGAGCCATTTTAGTAATCTCATGTGTAGTCTGGCTAAGGGAACTATGGGAATGGCTGCAGCCATAGATCCCAAGGTTTGGAGGACTTCCCTTGCAGACACCTTTCTTCGACAGAGTATCACTTCAACTTGTGCCCTTAGTCTCTAAAGCCTGGGGAGAGGAAGTGAGATCAGGCTTGACTGGGTGTTGAATATTGCCCCTATGAATTCCAGTTGATGTGATGGTTGAAGGTTTTATTTCTCCTAGTGTATGGTGATGCCTAGTGACTCCGCTAGAGCCAGTGTGTAGCGGAGGGCCCTGACCAGAAGATGCTTGGTGGGGGCAGAGAGGAGCCAATCTTCTAGGTATGGAAACACCTGGAATCCCTGAAGTCTCAGATGAGCTGTTACCACTGCAAGGCATTTTGTGTACACTCTGGGGGCCGTCGAGAGACTGAAAGGCAGGGCTCTGAATTGGTAGTGATTGGATCCCAACCAGGAGCGAAGGAGGCTCCTGGAGTGCTTGTCCATCTTGATATGGTAATACGCATCCCGGAGATCTAATGAGCACATCCACACACCCTCCTGCAGAAAGGGAAGGATGGTTTGAATCGTGACCATGTGGAATTTAGTCTGAACTACCGATTTGTTTAGTTGGCTGAGATCCAGAATGGGCCTCCAGTCCCCTGTTTTCTGTGGCACTAAAAAGAATCTTGACTAGAACCCTGATCCGCACTGATCTGGCGGGACCTGTTGGATGGCTCGTTTTTGACATAGCTTTCGTATTTCGGAAGCTGCCTCTTCCCTTTGACTGGGTGGAACATTGGGAAGGGATTTCGGAGGTCTTGGATAAGTTATTAGTGGAATATGGTAGCCTCTGGAAATGATTCTCTGCACCCACTGATCATTTGTAATGGAGAGCCAGGCAATTTGGTGCAGAAAAAAACGTGCCCCGACTGCTTCCAGAGGAAAGAAATCGGGTAGCTCCTCAGGAGCACTGATACGGTCCACCCGAGAAGGAATCTCTGGAGCCCTGTTTCCGGGGACCTCCTCTGCCCCGAAAGGGACTTCGTCCATTATTGGAACCCCCTCTGCCTCTGGAGGAGTTCTCACCACGTGCGTCTGGGGAAGGACCTTGAGACTTCTTGTGCCACATCTTTCCGCTCCTCTGATTCCTGGAGAAGGAACACTAGAGGTTTGGAAAAGCGTAGGCCAACGGCAGACAAGGTCTTCCCATCTTGCTCACACCTGGCTAATGTATCCTTGACCTTAGTACCGAACAGAGCAGATGGCTTGATAGGGGCATTTAGAAAGGAAGACTTGAAGGAGTCCGCGAGGTCGCAAATGCACATCCAGGCGTGGCGTCTCATGACTACGCCTGCACCCGCAGCTCTAGCTGCTCCTTCAGTTGCATGTGACAGCAACCTCATGGATGAATTAGATATTGATTCTAGGGTGGCAAGTTGGGAAGCAACTTTATCTTGTGCTCCATCCGATACTTGACCGGAGAGGGTACCGGAGAATTCGGAGATAAGATCTCTCTGGAGCCTCATAAAATGTGCCAGAAAGTTCAGAGAACTAACTGCAAAAGTCGCTGATGCAAAGACTCACTTCCCTAACCTGTCCACTGCCCAGGACTATCTGTTGGGTGGGTGAACAGCAGGACTCTATTCTGCAAGGTCCTTTTTCGTGGCTGCCGCCGCCACCACCATAGCGTCCACTGGCAAACCCCTAGACTAATGGGGGTAATCCTCTGGAGGGGACAGTACTTTTATCTCCTGGGGATGGCCTCAATGGAGTCAAGGTTCTTCCATGCTTGTTGCATGATGAGTTTAACCAACTCATCGGCGGGGGGGGGTCACCCAAGAAGTAGAGTGCTGAGGACGAAAGGCCTACAGGAATATGGATTCCTCCAAGGAAGGGTTGGAGGACTTCCAGTCACCCCTCTGTTTCAAGATTTCCATGATGTATCTGAAGGAGATCGTCAGGGGGTGACCATGGGGACCCTACCCCATCATCGTAGTCCATATCTTCCGTGAGGGACTTCTCTGGGGAGTCCATGTGTTTCCTCTTACACACTCATTTCCGAGGGGGTTCTTCGGTGGGAGCATCCAAAGAAGACTCAAAGGGAAATACCCTGGACAGGGGTTTCCTGGTCCTTGTGCTCTCGGAGTCCTGGGGAGGTGGCCTTTGACAGCTGCGGCTCAGAAGGAACTGGGGGAATAACTAGCTGAGCAGGATTGCTAGCAGCAAGCACCCTCTCCATCACCCGGAAAGTGGGCCCACCCGAAGAGGAGTGGGAGCCCGGAACTGAAGAAGACAAAATCAGAACCGGGGTCACACCCCGCTCCAGAAGGTCCACCCCTGGTGACACAGCCTCTAGCAGTCTCGGAGCGGTAGTCACCCTCTGATCCGAAGTCGGGACTGAGAAAACCGACAGAACTGAGACCGGAACCGGAGGTTCCACCCCCAAGCATGAGACTGAGGAAGGCTGGATTCCGACGGAACCGACACCCAAAGGGGTCTCGGGGCCTCAGACATTGTCGTTGTCAGTGCCAAGGAAGGGAGTCCTCTAATAAAAGTTGGACAAATGAGCCTTGGAACCGAGGAGTGGGATAGGGTCTAGGTGGATTTCAAATTACCCTGGCGGTCAGCAGCTGGTCAAAAGGGCGCACCACATCCAATTTGGAAAGGCTCCTGGTGGATCTCACCGATGCCCCTGAGGGGGAATCAGGCCGGTCCAAAAATGGGCTACAGGCTTGTCCGGCAAATGGGTCCACAGTAGACGAGTATCGGGTCTGTGGTGCATCACAGAATGGCACCGATGATTCCAATTTCAAAACTGTCAACAACGGTATGGTTGGAGCCATGAACAGGCTCAGAGCAAAGGTTACAATAGGGGTGAATGACAAAAATGGTTCCGAGGTAGTTGTCGGAACCGATATTGAGCAGAAATGGGTGATGTCAGTGCCGAGACAGAAACCGATAAGCTGGTCGGAACTGAGGCAGTAGACGGCTCCGTAGTCATCGGTGCCAGGGTAGGCACCAGCGAGGCAACCTCGGTAAGCTTCGCTGGAGCCGAGCTCGGATCCAATGTAGTAATCTGCACTGAGGAGGCAGAACGGTGCTCTGGTGAGGACTTATGGGCCTTGTGTTTGTGTCATTTCCCTCTGTCACCGGCCGGTGAAGAGGGGTCCAAGCAAGGACGTTTCTTGTCCATAGAAGGAGATGATGAGACCTCCGTTGTAGAAATAGCCTCCAAAAAAGGTGAAGCAAGTAGGCCCTTCAAAATCAGTTTGTTATGATGTTCATTCAGCATCCGCTGACTGAAGGTAGTAAAATATCACATGGGGGTTTCTCCGACAAATGCGGAACCCCCAAACAGTACACACACTCTTCATGGAGGTCACTATTCGGTAGTTTACCACTGCAAGAAGAGCAGTGTTTAAACCCTGTAGTTCCCTTCTTTTCAGACATCCCAGAACACACTCTCACGCAAAAGGGAAACAGTGAGGAAATGAAGAAGAAAGAGAGGAAATACCAACAATGGTAACAAGATACCACAAGGGTAGAAAGTTAGAAAATACCAACAATGGTAAGAAAGAGGTACCTGTGGGTAGAGCTGAAACAATATAGCTATCAAGAATGGATTATGAAGAGGAAAAAACTTTTACAAAAACTTGTAAATATATCAGAAAAATCACTTAGCTGTAGAGCTCGGTAAAATGCTGCTATATGGCTGCGCGGCAAACGAGATCTGAGGTAACTGCGCAAAGGGCATTGGGGGCAGCAACTTAGCTTGAGAGTTTTTGGTGCATGCAAGCTTGGTATAAGGCCGACTCGGTTCCGAGGGCTCGGAACCGAACCCATCAGTGATAAATAGGAAGAAATTAACAACTTCAGATAAGTGCTTTCATTAACGCGAGTTAATAAAAAAAAAAAAAAAAACACTACATTTACGTTTCTGCAGGGGGGCTTCACCCCCTTGCACCCCCCCCATATGGGGGGCTGTGATCCCCACACTCCCCCTACTTTAATATTCTCCTTCCGAGACCGCACTACAGTGGGGAAAATGGAATTTTCCCTTATTCGCACCGTAGTATGGCCTCGGCAACAGGCATACTTACGGGAAAGTGCTTCTTCGGTGAAAAGCACTATCGCGTAAGTATGCTTACCCTAAATGGATTCGGACGTTTAATCTTTTCGATCAAACGCCCTAGATCCATATATATATATATACACACACACACACACACATGCACACACACACACACCCACACACAAACACACATACACAGTTAGTAAAGGAAGGGGATACAGTGGGGCTTGCTACCCTGCATAAAATAGTTTTTGTTTAGTCTGAAATGATGGACCTTTTTTGTTAGCTCTTTTGATATGAATCCATCTCATAATTTTCAAAATGATCTGAAGTCATTATTAATTGAGTAATGCATCTAACAGCTTTAACAGATAATCAGTGGGATCAACTACTGGTACAGGATTTTAGATTATTTTTACTGCTTGCTCAGAAGTCTACAACAGTTGTTAGAGTACCTTCCAAAGAGAAAGATTGTGCCAGAAGTGGTCATGTAAAGTTGTTAGAGCACCTTCGAAGGACATAGATTGTGCCACAAGTGGTCATGTAAAGTTGTTAGTGTACCTTCCAAGGAGATAGACTGTGCCACGAGTGGCCATGTGCTGAAATCATGACTGCAGTATGTTTTAAATCCTGTACTGAAGGCAGCCAAGCTTACCGACTTTAATTTCCAGACTTGCTTTAGAAAGCATTCTTTCTACTTAAGACAAATTCTCATGGGGTCCAGCAGAAGTAATTTTATGCTTTTGGTACAGTGGGTGAGGCTACTCGCTACACGTGTATATTCCATAACCTGGGCTTAAAGGCTATTCAATTTTTTTTGAAAGGTGGTAGTAGGAGCAAAGGTTTTAGATTGTTTAAAGCATTTTTAGTTAAATAACTATTTTTTCCAGTAGAAAGACATTGGGATGGAAGTTGTGTTCAATATACTCTTCTTGCATGCAGTTTCCCTGTCAACAGTAAGAACCCACCCTTCACTGACCCTTTCATATCTCCCACTTACAGGCAACAAAGAACCCTGAGATCAAGATATGAGACTCCGAGATTATGGGCCATTATTCAACAGCAGTTCATGGCATGTTACTCTCTAATTCTAACCTATCTAACCTTCTTCATCAACAGGTGTTTCTCAGGCCCTGCCATATTTAGCCCCTGTACGGGTCCATGCTTCCATGTATCTGCTATGCTGAATTATACACTGAAACTTCACTTGGCAAGCTTACTGCCTCATCTCCCGATGTCTTGTAAGGAAAATAGGCCTGTAGTCAGCCCACAGCTGTCACTCCTGCAGTGAGATGTATATAACTCCCTACCCCTTAGATGAGTGGGCCTACATCAAGCACTCACTCCCCTTCTGCCAGCTTCTCCAGTACATGGGCCATTAATTGAACTCAGATTACCTCTGGAGTAGTTAGAGCTCCATTCTCTACAACATGATGTGGGCTGATGAGAGGTAGTTTTGCCCTAATTAAACTAATTTAGTCATTGGATACTCTAATTATTTTTCATATTTCTTTTCATAATGCAAAGCTTTATGGGAAGTTTATTTATGACTTTTTTCATTTTTAAAGTTACAGCAAATAATTTTTCAGACTTTGCTAATAATATGAAAATCAGAAGGTTATCTTAAAGTAGGAAAGTAGACACATCTATTATAATGTTTTTGGACTCAGACCATGATATGCTTGTTTAAATATCAATAAGGTATTTTTCTAAAGGGGTTTCCCCATGGTTTCTTACTCTCTTCTTTTGAAAGAGAAACTATATGAGCAGAACCTTGGATTAGATTTTCCATCAGCTCTAACAATAATGAAAGTCATGACCTTTATTTTAATAGATATTTCTCCTTCATCAGACAATATACTAAGGGTGCTAAATAACTACTGGCCAGTTTGATTCCAATTAAACCTTGAGGTATGTATTACCAAATGTAAAACTACCTTATAGAAATCATATTGTTTTACTTTACATTTGCTTAATGTTAGATACAATAACCTTATCAATTCTGCTCTTGAAGTTCATCTACCATTTGATCTCTCTTATATTCCTATCACCCTCCATCAGTAATTTTTCAACAGTCTCATGCCCTCCTGAATGCTTTGATGAACTCTCTTTCTAATACCAATTCAGTTATTCATTCCATGGTACCATGATCTCTATGAAGAAATATTTTCTCAGATGCATGTAGTAGTTGATCCCCACAATTTTCTGCTTGTAACTCCTCCTCCCTCCTCTGTTCTTCCTGTTCAGGACAATGTCTTCACATCTCCCTGATAAGATCTTGTGTATGCAACATCATTATCCCCATTTCTTTAAGTTTTTACTGAGAAGAGCTCTAGCGTCTGTAGTCCCCGGTCATATAATTCCTTTCCATAGTGAGAAGAGCTCTGTCTCCTATAGTCTTAGGTCATATCTTTTGCCCTCCATCTCACACATACTTCTAATGGCTTTTCTCTGTATTCCTTCCAACAGCCATATGTCTCTCTCCTTATATAGTGTCCAGAATTGTAACTGGTACTCATGATGAGGCCTAAAGAGAATATAGTAGGAGTATTAAACTAAAAGTTTATCCGAGACTTTGGTTTCATCTAGGATTAAACAGGTTCTAACATTATCTGTAAGGGGAACCTATCTTTTAGGTGGTTTTTCAGCCTGTATGTGTGGTTGTTTTAAATATTCAGGACTGGTTAATTACTGGGTAATATTTTCTGTCTAAGGTTAGTCTAACCACAATTCTTTGGGAGCAATTTACCATTTAATATATCATTGAGCATCCCCTAAATCTTAAATACGCCGAAATTATAAGAAAATTGCATATAAAGACTTCAGAATATTTCAAGAATATTAGAATAATTATATATGCTGTACTAGTAGCAAAGTAATGTGTGAAATTTCCAATGCAAATATATTATTTATTAAAGTTTCCTGTTGTACTGTCTCAGCATCTGCCTGGACTAAGTAATATGGAAACTGAAAGCCTCCTTCAACAGATGGAGACCCAATATATTTAAAAATATTGGATGCTTTCTCAAAGGGGAATGAATAATGAACTACCTTGGAATCATTGTTTTAATGTCAGTACACATTGATACTCTGATATTATCAGTATTACTTTTCCATATGATCTCTTTGGGCTCTTATTGAAATGGGAGGAGGAATCAATTGTTATATTATAATTTACTATAACAACTGTAATTGATAATTCATTAACAGATGCACAAGGCTGAAAATGGATTAGCTTATTAACTTCTTGGAATACTAATATGTGATGACAGTAAAGTGAAGTTAAATTTTTTTTATTCCAGATTGTGTTTTGTTATCTTGGCTGTGTAATATAAAAATATATTAACATTTTCAAAGATACACTTAGGACAGAGGATGCAGTTCTTAATGTCCTCAATCTTAGGACCTTTTGCTATATTCCTTTATGATAGGGACATTTAGATTTTGTTAGTTTACATTTCAGAGTGTCTGAATTGACAGAATGTGCCATACATTGAACTGATAATATGTTGTTTCTGAAAATTCAGACATAAATTCCTAACTCTAATTTTACTTATAGCATTTTATTATTTAATAACTGAACTGTAAAACTCTTGGATTTCACCAGCTTTACTAAAGCACCAGCACTTTCTTTTATTTTTAAGATATGTTTGCTGAAAAGTCACTATCCTGGCTTATAGATATTTGGATTTCTTAGACCAAGCTCTTCTTATTACCAGCCAATTTTACAGAAATATAGACATTTCAGAGTAATAGACATTTATTTGCTCAGTGAAGGAATTTCTGAACTTTTCTGTCCTATGTTTTTTTTCATAATTTCATAGTTTAGTGTTAGGCTAACTGCCTTTGTGGGCTATTTTAAGCCTAGTCAATAACCCCATGTGAGAATCAAACCCTCCACCTTGTGTCTGTAAGGTAAACACCTTAACCATTACGCCAACCTCCCACTTTGAAATACCTATGTAATAATCCTTGAGGTAAACAAAAGTTCTACAATCCACCTCATACAAAGTTGTAATATTTTGCTCCTCTATTCCATCTTTTAATCCATGAATTCTGACACTAATCCTTTTAGGTGGATTCTTCAGGACATCATACTTGTTGCTCATGCCATGAGTCATTTTCCAGTTCTGTTTTAAGACTGTTCTTTGGTAAACCACAAGAGACATTGCTAGGGCAGCAGCCCTGGGTGCAGGATGTTAGGATGCAACCTCAAGTACAATAGGGAACTGCTGAATGGGACAGGGCATCAGAATATCTAACATTAGATTATACTGATGTTAAAGAAAGTGAAAGGATAACAGGGGAAACAATCACATGATGTGTTAATCTTGGGGACTCAGTACTGAAGCCTGCTATTAATGAACTATCAAAATTGGATAAGTCCTGTCTTACTGTATCTGCTCTCTCAGGGTTGAGATTAGTGGACATTCTTAAACTTTTGCAAAGACTGAGACTAGTGAAACCGGCATATAGTCTATATGTAACATATGTGGGGAGTAATGCTTTAAAAACACACCCTTGAAGCATATGATGAACTCAATGTTGAGTGTAACAGAATATTTAGAAAGGATTAATATCCATTATATCCTTAGTGAGATTTTTCCATCCTTTTATTAGACAGATTACTTATGCACTAAGGCTCATGCATTTAATAATTGGTTAAGACAAACTTCATTGACATTTAATGTACAACTACTAAAATACTGGGAAGAGAGTTTTCATGGTTATCGGCTATTTGTTCAAGACAATTTTCACCCATGTACCTATGGAGTAAGGTTCATAGCTAGTTAAATTACTGACCAGCTGCATCTTTTTTTTAGTATTAGAACAAAAAGAGAATGTAAAGTTACACAAGAACCAGTAAAATGTCTTTTAAGTAATGCTAGAAGCTTAGGAAATAAGTTCACCGAATTAAACTGTTTACCAGCTACAGAACAATATAAAATTATAGTGATAACAGAAGCGTGGGATTCTTCTCTTTTTCACTTAAAACAAATTTGTTAAATATGAGTTCTTAAGGCAAGGTTCAAGAGGTGGTGGGGTAGTTTTATGGATGCGTAGCTCTATCAGAGTATCCCTATTTAGAAATATGCCTATGTATGAGATAGTAATGATTCATACAGGTACAACAAGGCAGCTATATACAGTACTGTCATATCGTACACCAAATATGGACAATACTTTGCACAGGGAGTATTTACATAATTTAGATGACTGCCTGAATTGTTCATAGGTTCATACTAAGCTAACTGCCCTTGCGAGACATTTTAAGCCTAGCCAATTATCCCTTGTGAGACTCAAACCCTGCACCTTATGTTTGTAAGGCAAACACCTTAACCATTAGGCCACCCTCCCAACAAGATGATATTCTATTATTGTGTGATTTAAATTACCCTGGAATGTGTTGGGATTCACTATGTACTAGCTCTTAGTTTGCTAAACAATTTGTTGATCTTATACTATGGAATGACTCAACGGGTAAAATTCAACACCAGGGAAAAATATTTTGGACCTTATATTGACTAATATACTCACTAAAGTTCAGTCCATAAAGTTGCTCCAACCATAAGGGTCATCACATCATAACCATCTAACATTTGTTATTGATAATTCATTAACTGAAACTACACATTTAAAAAGATATGACAATGGAAAATTAGATTTAAAAAGATTTGCTGAGCATTATGTGAGATATGATTGGCTGACTATACTTTGTATACCAGATAGTTGCTATGGATATAGTGTTTTGGAGAAGCTGCTTCAGCAGGAGTTACTACCATAGTAAAACAAAAGAGATACAATTCTACTTTCCTAGTTTGGTGAAACAAAGAAATTTCAGATTCTCCAGGAGGAAAAGGCATAGCTTACAAACCTTGATAAGTTTCCCTTCAAATATGAACAGAAATAAATTTAATGTATCATGTAAGATCTTGAAAAACGGAATTGCTAACTGCAAAATACATTTTAAGAATGAATTAATCAATAATACTTCAAATTAAAAGTTTTTTACAAATATATAAATTAAATTAATACCAATACTTTCTCATTACCGATGTTGTTAATTAATGGTGAGACAATTATTGAGCCATCTAAAATTGCCAATGAATACAATTTATTCTTATCAAGTACTTGGCAAAATAATACAGATAAGGATGAAGTGTACAGCTATTCTGTAATAGGGCCATGCCCAGTGATAACAAAAACGAACATTTCCAGAGCACTTGCCAAGTTAAAAGATACTACCTCTATGGCCCCTGATCTGATCCCAAGTCAGTTAATGAATTCTGTAAAAAAATACTATTTTACCTTCCTTAAGTTTAGTATTTAATAAACTGTTAGAATCAGGGACTGTTTCAGAAGCCTGGAAACTGTCCTGTTTATAACAGTGGCTTAAAGGATTGAATGGGTAATTTTAGACCCATCAGTTTAACTTCCTAATTGAGAAAATGTTTTGAGAGATGCCTATTAGATCTTATTGAGAAATCAGAAGGAAACATAACAATCCTTGATATTAATCAATGTGGTTTCATAAAACGGCTATCTACTCTTAGTAACTTGAATAGCTTTTATGAACTGATAACCATGTCCTTGGATCTGGGCCTATATCCTGGAGTTATTTTTCTAGATCTTGTAAAAACTTTTTCCAGTTTACCTCATGAGGTTATTAAATGTTTATAATAACATAAAGTTAATATATACATCATAATGTGTATTGATAATTGGTTACATGAAGACAACAATATGCAAGAATACAACATTCTTATTCTGATTACTCACAGGTTAAAGTTGGAGTATCTCGGTGTTCTAACATGGGACCAGTCTTGTTTAAGATGGTGTTTATGTTACCCAAGAATAATTAATTCTGAATTTATAAGTATGATGATCATTGCAAGATTGGTTTCTCAATTCAAAATCCCTTTGATGTAAATAATTTAAATAATTATTTACAATCTCTAAGTTGTTGGGCACTGGAAACAGGTTTGACATTTAGTGTAAACAAGTGTAAGATAATGTATTTTTCAAATAGATGTCAAAGGCTTCTTGTACATCTGGTGTTCCATATTAACTGAGATACAGGAATACAAAGACTTGGATATACTTATTACATGCAAGTTGTCCTTCAATGCACATGCAGATCAAATTTCTATAAAGGCAACTAAGTGCGTGGGGTACCTGTTATGGAGATTGTCTACTAAGGATGAGCATGTATTGATTTGGTATTTAAAATTTACGTAAGACCATTACTGGAGTACAATAACACTTCCTATAAGCTTATATAATTTAAATGCACAAATCCTAACTAACACTTTCTCCCCTAGCATGACCATTCTTTACTATCTATCTATCTTTAACATGCTATTTCAGTTGCTCTGATATTCTCTATTAATTCCTACTGTAGTAGCTCACCTCCTAAGGTTTGGTAAACTTTATAAATAATGTTACCCTTAAAAAAAAAAAAAAAAAAAAAAAATGTTTTATTAATCCTTTTACTCAAAAATGTTAACTTATTTAGTCGGGTATGTTGGTATGTTACTGTAACAGTACTATATAAATGTTCCTGTATTTGAAATGTTTTACCTGTTTGACATTATCTGTATTGTATATGGTCAAGATTTCTGTCTTGTAAATTGTCTTAATGTGGAGCTTTTCTCCCCGGGCCTCTGCTGAAAAGGGACATACATCCAGTCAGACTACCCCAGTCAACAAATGTAAAATAAATAAATAAATAAATAATTTTGATAGTTTTAAAAGGAACCTGGGTATTTGGGTGGATGATATGGTTCACATGCCATATATTGTGGAACTAGTGTTCTTTAACAGCAGACTGGCCTAAATGATGTACTTGAATATATGAGCATATGAACTACTGCTCTGGTAAAACCTTAGTATAAAGTTAGAATAACTCAACTAATAAAATTGCACACTAATGACAGACTGCAAACAGAACAGAAAAGATTAGAAATAGAACAGAATAGAATAGAATGGAACATAACAGAATATAACAGAATGGAAGCAGAAAAATAGATCTGCCAAACATGAGGAATTCCACAGAAAGGAAAGAAAAGAAAATACTTCACATAAATAAGCAGGGCATCTGACAAACAATTCTCTTGTAGTTAAAAACGTATATACCACTTAGATGAACTACAGGCTATCTTTCTAATTTTCAGAGTCCTGTCCTGCTTCTGGCTGACTGAAATTACATCTTCTTGCTATTAATGATTAGATTATGTAATGTTATTACCTTTCTTTGCTCTTCACCTTCCCGAATATTTAAACACTGTAGTGAAATTCTGAAGTACTTATTTGGTTCTCACTACAAAGTCCAGCAAAATTTTCACTGACTTAATCTAGCATTCCAAAACAAGAGAAAAATAAACCAGCAAACACTCCAGCTAATGAAGCTCAGTAGTTTCACAAAAAAATTTTAAACGTTTCACACCTAAAGATTCAAGATATCTTTTAAGAAAGCACCCCTTATCTGATTTGCAGACCATCCTCTGTCCACTTAATCCTTAGCCTCTTTCTCCCTCTGACAGACTTATGAATAATGAGCAGAGGATAAGGCCAAAATCCAATATCTAAAGCCACGCCTGAGGAGACCGCTTCCAGAGTGGGACATGTCAGTGCCACAGATTAGTATAACTAATAAATAACCCACGGATTAGTATAACTAATAAAGGTACTTACGTATCATCGCAACCAGATTTTCGCAGTTGCGGTAATACGCTTGTTGGGACAAAAACAGATTGTGGGAGTGAACGTATGGTTGGATGTGATGTTTTCTGTGGGTACAACCTAGTTTGTCCCAAATTCGTAACCTAAATGAACGTAGAAATGTGAATCTTGTTTTGCATACTTCTAAATTGGTTGCACTGCTGTTATACTGCAGGAAATGAATCGAGGACGCCTGGGAAATGTTTGTTTGTACTGCTGCCGTACTACGAGAAGGATTGTTACAAAATTGACTATACATTTCTATGAGAATAAGAAATCTGGAGCAGCACATGTAAATAACTGCTTTTATTTTACAAATGGAACATAATTTCAGTTAAAGGGAATAACAGAGTAAACAATGTGACAGAGGCTAAAGTTAATGTGACATGTGGGAGATAAAGGTCTTGTACAACAGAGGCTAAAGTTAATGCGACATGTGGTGTTAGGTGGTACTATGAAAAACATGTATGTAGTATGTGACAGCACCAGATTTATTAATTTTTTTGGATAGTAGTTACTCTTTAAATGTTTTCTGGATGTTTTGGATAGCATACTTGTGGATGTCTTCCGGATGGTTTGGGCAACATATTTCTGGACATGGAATGTGTCTTACACATAACTGTTGTAGAAAATGTATTTTCAGTGACATGATGTTGGGAAACGGCATAGCTTGAAACAAACACTCATTTCTTAAATTTTATACTGTTTTTCCTATCTAAACTATGTTTTTTTCATAAAGTTCACTTTGTCAGTGTGATTCTGCATACATTTCTGTTTACATTCACATATCGGGAAGCAAGCGGTATTATCATGAAAATCTGGTTGTGATAATATGTAAGTACCCTAATAAGTAACAAGAGGTTCACCTGAGAAATAAATTGGTTTGAGCCTGGAAAATCATAAAGAACGATCAATCAGACTGAAAGCATTTTATATATTGATAAAGTCAGCTCCTGTTATCCAAACTTTCTTCATAGTTTAAAAGAATGTTTACAAGTAACTTGCTGGAGTCCGGTCAAAATCAAACCTAAACCCATACTGTCAATAGCAGAGAAGGTGAACATTCTGAGTCCAGTATAGCACTCATTTATAAATTAAAAGTTCCAGAATTTTACCAAATGTGCTTAAACTTGCTACTGCCTTGAAGTGCTCAGGTTTGGATTGTTTGCAAACCCTTATAGAAGAATAACTTAGTCTGAGTTTCAAAGTAACTGATTATCCTTGTATACTAGAGTCTTAGTTTCAAAGGTACTTATTTTGCTATTGATCCCCAAGGATCTTAAGAAGCTTAGTCTTACATTCCCATGGAAGTTTTTGATTCTTAAATTTTGGGCACAAATAACCCAGAGGTGGGCAGAGCAAGGATATGTTCATAGGTTCACGGGTTCATAGGATGGTACTAGGCTATCGGCCCTAGGGCCTATACAAGCCTAGCCATAACAATTCCCTGGCTATTTCTTCCCACACTATTTACTTCCCTGGACATTTACTTATTGTCCCGATCCATGAGGATATGGGTGCTAAATCAAGAATGAATTTGCAGTTACCCATTCATTCATCCAAATTACATTTAAATAGAGTAAGAGAAGTACTTCGCTATATGTGGAATGGAAGACGGTTCCATAGGAGAAGAATTCTCTGTGACACATACAGTAGCTATCCCTTTAACATATTCTAATTATGTTGTAAAAGAGATTGAGATTGAATGGGTGTTTGTGCTACCATTGGACTTGTGAATCTGCAGTACATCTGACAGGGTCTGCCAAGACTATACGCTGATGCTGTCTGTAAACAATGATACTTGTAGGTAAGAGTTAATTAACACTACTGATTGCAACTTTAAATTATATCTCTTGGTACTTACTTCTCGCTGGCTTCAAGCTAATTCATTTTATTGAAATTAATTACTTCATCTAAAAATATATCTATAATAACAAGGGTTTAACAGTGCAAGTTGAGGCTGAGTCAAGGTACAGTTGTAATAACCCAAGAGTTTATTCGTTATATGAATTGTAGAAATGAAGTAGTTATGCAGAGGAATGAAATACATTTTCCATAACTCATGCTCACAGCTGACATTCTGGAAAAATAATATTTGCTATAGCAATTTTTGCTCTTAGGAGCTGTCGCAATTAAAAAAGACATCATTCTTTCCTTAAAGATAAATACCTCCAGAACAAAGCTTTATATCACTGATTTCACTATACAGGATTTAATACTACCTATCTTCTTCTTTCCGCTTTTTCCCGGTTAGGGGTTGCCACAGCAGATCACCTGTCTGCTCATAATTGGCAGTAGAGTTTTACGGTGTCGAGTTGCCAGCCCGGCGCCCAACCTTCCACAGAAGGCACACACATGAACGCACTTACACCTAGGGCCAATTTAGAGTGTCCAATCCACCTACAGCATGTCTTTGGGATGTGGGAGGAAACCGGAGCACTCGAAGGAAACCCACGCGACCACAGGGAGGACATGCAGACTGCACACAGAAGGCACCTCAGCCAAGGATCGAACCAGAGAACCTCTTGCTGTGAGGCGACAACGCTAACCGCTGCACCATACCATCTCTATTATCCAGAATTCTTTTCCTTTTCGTTTTTAACATTACACAAGCTGAAAAAACATAAAATAAACTACTAAAATACAAAAAAAAAATGGCTTCAGAAAGCAACCAGTGGTTTTAAAGTGCATAAAGCGCTTTTTGTTTAATAAAATCAAACTTCTTCAGATGCAAACATTCAAGGTACAAGTTTCAGTTAAATAAAATACCAGGAAGTGCTTGAGCCTGTCAGCTCACATGATGTGATGACATCAGCAACAATAGTTAACCCTTCCTGTTCTACACACTATGAAAAAATACTGTTTAAAACTAAAACAATGCTGACAACCATGAATAAGGAAGATTGAAGCTATGGTTTAAAAGTAAAGCATGCTGACAGGTATACTTTAAACAACAAGAACAAGAACAAATAAACATATGAAATAATAAGGTTATCTATAAGGAATTACTATTACACTGCTGAAATTCTGCACTACAAACTTTTTTTGCACTACAAACTTTTTTACTACGACATTTCATACTGGTTCATAGTTAATCGCCTAGTCCAGAAAAATAACTCAGCTGGCAGTTCGAGAAATAAATTTAGGCATCATTAACAGTGACTAAAATTACCATACAAGAAATTAACTTGATGTTAGTACATACTTTTAACTAGCTATGATGTCCATATTACTAAATGGCATAGCATAGTATGAATGCAATAGATTTAGTAATATGGTCATCATAGCTAGTTAAAATTATGTACTAACATCAATGTTTATTTACTTATCTGCTTTCTGAAACTGTTTTTTTTTTTGTTTTATTTTTTTCTATTTTAACATTACACACTCAGGTTATATTTACTTTTTTTGTTTGTCTAGCAGCAAATCTGAAAGAAATACCTCAACAATCGTATACATATAATCTGTATTTCATTGTTTTAATGCATTGCTTTTCAGCAAACCAAACCTTACCTATAATTTTAATAACATGGCCCAAGGATTTATGACTTCAGATTTGATTATATTAGTTAATTAGTTAAAATACTGAACAAGGTGATTCTCTTCCAATAGAAGGTTGGGAAATGGGCCTGCTTGCTACATTCCATAAAGTTATAGATATAAGCCTGTTCAATTGAATGGCCATATGGTTTGCCACAAGGCATTAATATCACTATAATCATAAAAATATTTATACATTTCTGCTCCAAAATAAAAGTCCATTTTTCTTCTATAGAAAAAAAATGATATAAGTCCAGGATTACATTCTGTCACTAAGCACCCCATTAAGTTAAAGTCCCAGACAAATTTATAGCATATCCTATGTCAGAGAACTGTAAATATTCCAAGGTACTGCAATCTCAAACAGGAACTGCTGAGCCCTAAAATGGTTATGGCATATTCATTTATACTGTTTGGTTAGGAAAATAGCAAAACACTCTTTTCCAAACCAACCTCTTAATTTCTAAGTGGCCGATTTCTTTATCTTGTAAGGCACTTAGCTATTTGGAGTGGTATGATAAATTGTAGAAATACAAATAGCAAGAAAAAATATCAAAGGAGCAGTGACAAGAGAAAAGTAATTTCTTAAGCCATTCATAAGTAGCCCACATTCGCTTGAACCAGAAGTATGAAAACTAGAAAGGTACAATTAAAAAATGCCTGGAGGGATAACCCAGACTAAGTTAACCTAACTGAATATTTTAGTTGTACAGGACTTAGCAAATGCAATGACAGTAAACGCTTGCACATCTCAGCATTAGTCAAAAGGATCATTCATCTCAGTGGTATATAAAATAAATGGGGATTATATAAATGAGATATGTTCCATTCTTTAGTAGAACAGAATTCCCTATCTATTTTGTAGGGCTATAAATACATGAAAAAGGTTCATCGTAATGAAGGTGAATAAAGAGGGTAAGGAATGGAGACTCAAGTTAGCAATGAGCTTCATATTATGTCATGGATACATGCTAAGGAGGGCAGGAGACGACTGGTAGAAACATTCTTACATCCTCAGTACCATGCAATAAGAGAACACTGTATGCCAAGTGGTGCAGAAGAGATCTTTGGTAGTCCCAAGACTGAACAGGGACAACTCTGATAAGGGAGCAGTATTAGCACATTATGAGAAAGTGGGAAAGGGGTGCCAAATCTGCATAAAACATCTAGCAGTTCGATCAGAGGACTAAAGCTCTGAGCTGTTAGTGAGCAGTTTCCTGTGCCCAGTGACCATGGTTTGATCCCTTTCACTTTCCTACTATGTGGACTCTGAGTAAATCAATTAATCAGATAGTGCTCCTGGGTCACTCCACGAAAAGGGACAGGTCTGTCCATTGGGCTTAACCACTCAGCAAATACATAAAAAACAGAGAGGGAGCAAAAAAAAAACAGCGATAAATGTAAAAGTAAAGCCACAACCTTAAAATGCACCACACAACAAAAAGATTAGATATGTCATGAAGGCAGCACTGTAGTAATCTGTATCTAAATATTTCTGTCCTTCTCTTCTCTGTTCTCCAAGAGCTGCTCTGGACTGTTTACTGTCATTAACATCCAACCAAAAACATGAACCTTTATACTCCACAACTGACATGTGGTTGCAGTTAGGCTGGCCTGGCCTAATAAGGGACTACAGCTAGGTAGCTTCACAGATGCACCTGTTGTATTAACTATGAGGCCCCAGCAAAAATGCAGGAATGAACTGGTGTCAAGCATTACAAGGCACTATGTGAAAGACAGGAGGTTTTCCAGCTTACACAGCATTTGTAAATCAAATGTGCAGTGATACAAAGGGCTTTACTGTATCACATACCAGCTTTACACCTTCAACATGCAGGTGTAATATACAAAGGTAGCTAATCAGCTGGTGTCAAGAAGTTCCTACACCCTCCTCCAAACAGGAAGTACTATCCATCAAATGGTCTTTCTGTACCCCGCCCCCCATTACCCTATGAAAGTCTGACACTGATGTCAAACACAAACACCTCTGCATCTGTCAGCTACCCTATTTCAGGACTCTTTCTAAACTTAATAGGTCAGATTTTCACTCTGGAGACAGCGACTAAGATGTAGGGATAAAGAAGGTCATGAACATATTTACATATAAAAGGATTCTTATCTCCTTATCACTCATGTCAGTTAACCTATGTACACACATAGGTGCACACCCTGCTAAGTAGGCAACCATTGCCATGACATTGTCATATTTTATTTTGAGTATAATCTTTATAATAGTTGTTAAGTCTTCTTCAGAGTATGTACTATTCTAATATACACTGATCTAGCAGGCAAGAGAATCTCGTATTTCTTCCTCCAAAATTATTCATTTCACATTTATGAATTTTTCTCTACATTGTTGTTTTAGGCAGGAATATAAATACACAAATCAGATTTTCTTGACATATTTTAACAAACATAACTTTAGTTACCATACTTATTTCAATATGCGGTGGTGGTGCTGCGGTAGAGTTGTCGCCTCACAGTAAGACGCTGTTCGGTTCGATTCTCAGCTAGAGCATCTTCTGCGTGGAGACATGTGTGAATGGGCGTACTTTCCTTGAAGGTTATGCATCAGGGCTGGTAACTCGGCACGTAAAAATCAACTACCAATCATTAGCAGACTGGAGTTCAGCTGTGGCGACCCCTAACCAGGAAAAGCCGAAAGACACATTATCTGCATGTCTGAATGATCAGACATACGTAGATGATTTCAGTTCTGTAACACAAGATAACTAGAAAATGCAAAAATGTTTGCAAAACAGTGGGGACCCGAACCAAAATGTAAAAAGTCAGAAAAAGAATGTAAGTAGGTAACAAACTGAAAACATTTTCTCACTACATCTGTACAGATAGAAAACAAAATCACTGGAATATCCAAACATTTGGTACATTTAAGTTGTATAATAATAATAATAATACTTGTAACTGAAATTTTACTTGTGATAACTAGTTCTTATACTAAATACATAATGCTGTGGGCTAAATAAAAAAAATGTTTGTGTATTTTAGGTGATAGTGACTTCAACAAGCAAGTAAAAAACAGATCTGGAAAGGTTTAACAATGGAATTTTCTACTAATGTAATGAAACAAGTATATGTGTGTATGTGTATGTGTATATATATATATATATATATATATATATATATATATATATATATATATAGAGAGAGAGAGAAAGAAATAGATGTTACAGATTAGTTAGCTTCAAGTGGTCTATTGCTTTCTCAAATCGCAGCTGATCTAACAACAGTTTCCACCACATAATACCAGTTATAACTCTAATAATAAGGAATCTTTATGACTTTGTGATTATTTGTATTATTTTTCTTATTGTTTTATAAGGAATATTTTAATTTGCTTTATCACAAATTGCTCAATTGTGCGAGCTGGTGGTGCACTTTCAGTGCTTTTCATTATCTCCCACCTAGTTGTGACTGTTGAGTAGTTAGTGCTCAAACTGTCAAGCAGCTTGAGCTGAGCTGAGTTAAAGAGACGTTTGGGTATAAAGCCCTTCAGAACTTTACTGCCGCTGAAGACTATGCTCCCTTGAGGCTTTTCAGAATTGACAGCTTGTGCTTTCCTTAGCTGGGCAAATAACTTCCCTTTGGGGAAAAATTCCATTTGCCTATTTTTTACTGATGTTTTATTACTTTCATCTTCATGAAAGTTATTTTAAAGGTAGGAGTGTTGGGTTTTAATGGATTGTCTCAAGACTGTAATTTACTTTTACACAGAGCACTCGTTTCTGTCCATTTAAAAGCTGTGTTATCTAACTGATAAACTATTTTCTGTGGAGAAAATGTGCTTATTTTAAGATTGTGGGGCTGCCATGGTGTTTGAATGTACTTTTATTGTTTTTTTTATGTTAAAAAAATAAATTTTGTGGCTGGTAGTTTTACTGACATTGTTGATTGTTATCCATAGAATAGAGGGTCTATATTATAAACGCGAATGCTTAGATTGTCGAATACAGCATGATTCACACCTATTAAGTGAACACACAATTCACTGAAATCTCAAAACGCGGAAATATACATCACTGAATTGTTTTGTTTGGCCAACACCATTCCACTCAGTGACGAAAATAAAACATACTTCCCACTACACCGCTCGCTACATACTACCCACCCAAACAAAATAAATAAACCACATACATACACTAACCTAAACCCTACTTCTAACCCTACACTAACCCTTACATACATTACTATCTATGCACTTACCTTAACCCGCACCCTAATCCTAAGGTCCGTAACTATCGCACACTTTCCTTAATAAGCTATACCCAAACAAAATAAATAATCCACACACGTACACTTAACAAAACCCTACTTCTAACCCTTACATATATTACTACCTATGCACTCACCTTAACCCGCACCCTAACCCTAAGGTCCGTAATTATCGCACACTTACCTTACGGAGCTATACCACAGAAGGGCCAACTATGCCGAATCGGGATTTCGAATTTCGTGGTTTCCGGAGTTTGGTGTACTTGCAGTTCACTTAATAGGTGTCGATCATGCTGTATTTGACAACTTAAGCATTCATGCTTGCAATATATACCCAGAACAGAGGCACCATTTTTGGCTTGACCATGGAATGGATTGTTACTCCCATGTTCGGTCCTTCATCCAGCCACAAAAGAAAAAGTTAAGAAAACAGCCTTTGCCACCACAGCAGCTAGCAATTTGCCTCAGCCTCAGGTGGGTGACAGTGCTGTGGCCATTTGTTATACCTCAGACCACTCATCTTTTACCCTGGATCCCTCTAGTGTAGCACTTACAGTCACTGTGGACCTGGGATTAGCCACATCCTCTGCAGCTGTTGGGGTCCTCTCAGTGGGCAAGGGAAAACCTCTCTTGTTGGACCTGGAAGAGGGAACAGGAAGGTTTCCCTGTTGTGTCAGAATGCTGTGCCAATCCCTGGGGAAGCAGCAGCTGCCATTAGTAACACTGGTGGCCCCATTTTTCCTGTCAAAAAGGAACAGAAAATCAAGCATGTATTTACTCTTTCTCAAATTTCTTTGGATGGGAGTAGTTTACTGGGACTGGATCATGTTTTGATTCAGGCACTAGCTCCTTCTTGTAGAGTAGTTTCTGGTAAAAGAAAGATGGATGCCTCCTTTCCTGAAGAGATTCAAGAATCTGATTTCCAACAGGAAAATACAGGGATGGAGTCAGGTTTTTATTTTTTTTTTATTGTCCTCAGATTTCTGATTCAGACTCAGAAGAGATCTCACTTTCTTATTCTCCCTATGGGGGTTTCTCTTTCTCTGAGACTACTAATAAAATGTCCCAGTGGTTTCTGTGGGTTTCTCAGTCCCTCAAAAACTACTACGAGTTATCGATGGATTTTTCCAGAACCTACACCCTTTCCTCCTGTCTTGTCTGCTTTAGAAGATATGTGTCTTACTGCCTGCAATTTTCCTGATAATCAGCCAGCTGTCCCTAAAAAAAGCAGCTAGGATGTATAAAGTTCCTCAGTCTTTTAAATTTTTATACACTATTCTCAAACCTGACCCAGCAGTTATAGCCTTAGTTAACTCCTCTGCACTAAACACTTAGTTAATTCCAATCCTACTCTCTCTAAGAGGATGGCAAAAGTATTGATAGGTTGGGGGGGAGTGTATACTTTGCAACTCTGAATTTCAGAATTTTAAATCATTGGGCTCATAAGTTAAAGTTTATTCTGCCACATTGTGAAAGTATGAGGAATGTTTTATCTACAATTTCTTCTTGTGAAGAAAAATCTGCTTTAAATAACTTAGTTTCTTCTATTGCACAAGTCACTACTCATTGTTTGCAGTGTGTGTATAATTCTCTTAATACTTCTTCCAGGGCTATGGCTACTGGTACAGTTTTAAGGAGGTTTGCTTGGCTGCATTCTCAGAACCTTCCAGATGATGTGAAAAATGAGGTTTTAAATTCTCCCTTGGATAGAGATTTAGTGTTTGGTTCCTCTGCTGCAGACGTGATCAAAAAGAGTGATGAAAAGAACAAGCTAATCTAGGAAATCTGTAAGAATTTTCAGCCCTACTTTTCCAAATTGTCCAAGGGATTTTCTTTCTCCTCATCCAGTTTCGGCAAAAACAGGATAAATAGTCTTATCAGAATTCAGATAAACAGATATTTAAGCAGAAATGGCAAGAAGGTTTCAAAAGGAAGTCTCAAACTTCCCAAAACCAAGGACACTGAACTGAACAGTTACATTGTGACCCCCTCACACCCTGGCCCTCTTTCTCTTCCAAAACTTCTAAATCTCCATTTCTCTCTTTGGCAACAGATTATTTCAGACAAATGAATTCTGAAAATCATTCATCAGGGTTACAGATGGCAGTAGGAGGAAATTCCTCCTTTTCAGAGGGTCATTCCTCATCCTGCATATCAGACTATTTTGTTTCCACCTGTTCTTTTGTCACATGACATCCCAAGGAGTGACAGACCCAGTTCCTCCTTCCCAAGTGGGGAATGGGTTTTATTCAAAGATTTTCCTAGTCCCAAAGAAAGAAAACACTTAGTAACCAGTTCTAGATCTTTCTTTACTAAACCTGTTTATGATAGTGTCCACACTCAAAATGATATCCCTTCATAACCTATTGTTTCCTCTTCCTCTTTCAAGTTTCTTGGTAACACTAGACCTAAAAGATGCTTAGTATCTCATTCCTATTCATCCAGACTTCAGGCGTTTCTTAAGGTTTTGCGTGTCTGGATCACATTATCAGTTTTCTGCCTTATTCTTTGGACTATCCACTGCACCAAGAGTGTTCACAAAGTGAATAGCTCAGGTTATAGCTCATTGCAGGCTACAGGATATCCACATTTTTCAGTATTTATATGACTTGTTTAACTTTGCAGAGTCTTTTTCAAAATGTCAGGAATCACTCTCTTGGGTGAGAGATCTCTTGCAGAAGCTGGAATTCAAAGAGAACATTCACAGGATCATATGAGGTTACTAGGCTAATGGCTGTGGGGCCCTTACAAGCCTAGCCAAGAGTTTATCCCCAAAAAAGAAACCTCAATCAGCACCTGTCACCCCTGTCAATGAGGGACACAGGTGGAACCCCTGGGACAAATTTGTGGTTTCCCATCCACTCATCAAGGTTACACTTGAAGAGGGTCAGTATACTTGGCTTGATGTGTATGGGGAGTCTATTCCAGAGACAGGGCAGCCTCTGAGAGAAAAACCTCTCTCTCCATCATGTTTTGTAAATACTGCTTATTAGATTTAGGCCTTTTGATCGGGTAATGTGCGAGGAGTTAGACTTACAGATATGGAGCAGGGCAGGGTCCGAGATTGCCTTGTAGGCGAGACAAAGATCACCTCTGAGCAATCTGCATGATACCGAACAGAGTGATAGTGATTTGAGCCTGTCCACACAGGACAGGTGTTCGAGGCCAAAGATTGTCTTTGTGAGGTATTTCTGTGGCCTTTCCAGTTGGCACAGTTATTTGGAGAGGTACATACCAAACGGGGGATTGTACTCAATTATTGGCCTAATGAGGGAGGAGTACAGAGAGGTAATAACCTCCCTTTTTCTGGATGCAATCCCTTTACTTATGAGATGAACCAAGTAAAAGGCTTTTCTGACCACTGCCGCTACAAGATGGTCAAATGTGAGACTGTTATCAACCTGTGTACCCAGGTCTGTCACCACAGATTGTGTGCTTAGGGGATTGCCGTTGATGTGGTAATCAGTAGGGTCGTGTTTTTGCCAAATGGTATGATAATACATTTTTTTTGCATTTAACTTAAGGCCATGACTTTGGTACCAGTCATTTGTTGATGTGAGATCCTCTTGTAGTATATTAACATAATTTGGGGAGTCAATAACAGCACCCAACTTACAGTCATCCACAAACCTGGTCAGCCACAGGCCTATGGTCTTTGCCTGGACCTCTGAGAAGTAGATGACAAACAGTTGGGGTCCCAGGATAGATCCCTGAGAACACCACTAGTGATAGGCCTGCTGTCGGAGGTGGAGGCACCTATTTGACCTTGTAGGTCCTATCAGTGAGCCAGTTGGCCACCCACCTGATGAGACAGGGATTTATACCAAGTTGTGTTAGCTTTTCGATGATGCCCTAGTGGGCGATTGTGTCAAAGGCTTTGACCAAGTCAAGGTAAGTTGTATGTACTGACTTTCCCTCGTCTAGGGCTTTGGTGACAGTCTCAAAAAAGTCAGCCAGGTTCAACAGGCAAGATATGCTCTTGACAAATCCGAATTGGGTGGGGTCAAGTGCTTGGAGATTGCCTAGGTCTTTGTTTATGAGGTCCATAATAATATGCTCTATGGCCTTACAGATCAGACTTGTCAAGCTAATGGGGCGATAGTTTCCAGGGTCAGTAGTGGCACCACCTGTGTGCAAGGGGATGACAATGGCAGTTCTCCACTCTGCTGGAATGAAGCCTTTGCTTAGGCTATGGTTGAATAAGGAGCTCAATGGCAAGGCTAGTTCTTGTTGGAGACAGTGCAGAATACAGCCTGGGATACTATCAAGTCTCATGGAATGTGTGTTCTTTGCCTTGGACAAGGACTTTAACAATTTATCTATGGAGATGTGAGGTGTAGGACAAGTATTGGGATGTCGAACTGGTCCTGGTGGGGACAGGAGGTGAAGTTTGCACTGAACCTATCTGCTAGCAGGTTAGCTAAGTCAACAGGATCAGTGTTAGTGGTACCATTAAGAACTAATTCGGAACAAACCTGGGTTTTGCCATGGAGGTTCCTGATGTAATTGAAAACGATTTTGTGGTTACTTTTTGTTTTGGAGGTTAGTTTTGATTCATAAATGGCTTTGGAGGTATTCACTAATGATCTAATTTGCTTGTTGAGGCTAAGGAGGGGATTTTTCCAATTGGGAATTTGTGCCTTTTTACCCTTGGGCAACAGTTTATTCCTTTTGTTGTAGAGCCTATTGATACAGGATGACCACCAGATAGGTTTGTGTTTCCTTGAGGAGCAGGTTTTAGTTCTGTTGGGTATGGCTGAGTCCATGCAGTTGTACAGGTGCTTGTATACTGCACTGGCATACTGTTCAGCATAGCTGTCTGCATTCTCTGAGGGGGGTGGTGGTATGAAGCTACTGATACCCTCCCTTAGAATGTTGTTACCCAGGTTATGGCTGGGGTGGGGATTGGATGGGATAAAAATTTCGAATGAGACAGACTGATGGTCTGAACTTACCAGGGAAGAACTTATAGAACCAAGTCTAGAATGTTATCTCCCCTTGTGGGGAATGAGACAAGCTGGTCTAGTGCGTTAGAATTGATGAAGTCAAGGTGAGTGCATTACAGCAGGAATAGTTCACCCGGTTTATAGTGGGATAGTTGAAGTCACCAAGGATCAGGGTGTTAAGTGGTACCTTGGTGGAGTCAAGTAGGTCCAGGTAGAATGAGTGGGTGTCATGAGTCATGGAGAGGGGTCTATAGTTGGCTATAACTTGGATGTGTGTCTTGCCAATTGTCAGTTGCACATGGAGTAGTTCTAGTGCATCATGTTGGCAAGCCAGTCTAGTGGTGTGCTTATCTTTAATGAAAATAGAGACTCCACCACCCTTAGTCTTCCCAACCTCACTTTGGGGATGGAATGTGTGGAATGGAGTATAGCCTGGTAAGGCATGGGTGCTCTCCACAGCACTGAACCAAGTTTCTGTGTCTGCACTGATGTCGGCATCTTGCAGTGCAAGGAGAGCCTCCAGTGAGTGCATTTTCAGGTTTAGGCTCCTAGCTTTAAGCAGCATGACCTTCAATTTGCTTTTTGACCAATATTTTATTTTGGAAGACTTGTCTTTGGGACATTGCCTAAAAAAGGCATAATGGGGGAGGTAAGAGCCTTGGCCAGAATCCTGAATCCCAGGGGTGACAATTGGAGGCCATCTTTGGCAAAGCATCAAGACCTGTCAACCAAGGCATCCCAGGCAGACAGATACTGGATCCCCTTGGAATGACATCAGAAATGAAGCCAATTGTTGAAGTCAATTATTTTTTGTTGGTATTGTGGTATCATTCTTGGTGAAGGTAGGATGCTTCTAAAGGCTAGGGTTATACCTGCCTGGGACCCATACTCTGAGAGCTCAGTCATGTCTCTCTTCATATAGTCCAGAGAGATACGTCTCAAGTCATTCACACCAGCATGGACAATGACAGAGTCATACTTGTACTTAATGTGGAGAGACTTAAGTGATTACGTGATATGGTGGATTCTGGCAACTGACAGACAGCTGACTGTGATCTTCTCCTTGTTGAGCCTGGTGAGGGGGATATTGGTGAGTCTCACAATTGAGCTGTCAATGATTAGTATGCCTGGTTTATTGTTATGCCTTATGGGCTGTGTGAGTTTATTGTTATGCCTTATGGGCTGTATTTGTGAGACACTGGTGTGTTGTCTGCTGTCTGTGATGTGTTTGGTGTTGTGTGTGGAATGTTTGTGAGTCTGTTTTGAGGGTCTCTGCTGTTTAGGTTACTTTTTATTGAGGATCACTGCAGAGGTAGGTGTGTGTGTTGTGCTTGGCTATGTGCTATGGGTGGTGTGATGTTTGTGCTGGCAATCTCCTCTTTGTTAGGAGTACTGACTATGGCATGAGAGAGCATGGATTCCAGGTTACTGATATAGATGCATTTCTCAAAGTAGAATTATGTGCTTGGAGAAGAGGGCTGTCAAAGAACGTGAAGCAGTTGCTACACTGTCTCAGTATGTCCATGTCGACCAGGCAGGCAGGAGAAACCGATGGGAATTATCCAGACATAGTGTTCTAAAACTTGGATGGACTTACGGAGAGACAGTTTTGATAAAGGTTTGTCCACAAGAGTGTAGACCACAAAAACCTTCTTAAATGTAAAATAACGGGCCTAAAGCCCGAGTGCTATGTGGCTTAGAATAACAGAGAAATGTAATCAGGCTACTAACAAGCAATAATAAATACAGCAGAATAAAAGCACTTCAACACTTAAGAGCAAGCAGCAAGGCAAAATAAGGTAATAAAGTAAGAAGAACTCAATTACAGTAAAAGCTGCTGAAAAAAAGTGTATTTTTTTCTTTTAGTAGAGAAGGAAGAAACAGAAGATAATTCAAAATTAAGAAACTAAGGGGGTTGGCCTTCCCAAATACTCTCTCTGTACACAGTAGAATGAGTTGATGAGATGGGACTGGGAGGAGTGTCCAAAATCAAAGAAGCAAGGGGGTAGTCCTTCCCAAATGATCAAGCTGTAATCAGTAGAGTGACAAAATGAGATGGGACTGGGAGAAGTGTCCAAAATCAAATTTACAGCAGGGATGGGCAATTCCAAAGCCATCAAGTTTAAAAATACAACAACATTTGTACCAGAGGGTAGAGGGAAAACAAAATGCAGACACAGAGACCAACAATATCAAGCAAATAAATAAATGCAGCACAGTTTTGTTAACTATCACTGAAATAGAAAAACAAAATGCAGACACAGAGATCAGCAATATTAAGCAAATAAATAAACTCAGCACAGTTTTGTTAACTATCACTAAAACAGAAAATCAAAGTGCAGAGACACAGACCAGCAATATCAAGCAAATAAATAAAAGCAGCACAGTTTTGTTAACAATCACTGAAACAGATTAAGTGCAAAAAAGCAAACTTATATGAGCTTTGTGTATCCAGATGGCTATAGAATCAATCACAGCCAGGCCACAAGGAGCAGCTAAGATACTGATAAAGTCTTTCTTGACTCCCTCACACAGGATTGTGTTCCTGGAATGACAACTAGACACCTCAGTTCAAACTGCTTTTCTTCCATAGGAAAACAAAGATCTTTATTTATATCTGTTTCTAAGGTTTTCCACTCAGACTTCAGTCCCTGCAAGGAAATACCTCAGGATTTTAGACCTCATGGCATCTAAGAGTCTCATGACACCCCTCGCAAGACCCCACATGAAATGTCTTTGGTCCCATCATCAGTACACTCTTTATTGTTTAAGATTCCAATACTGGGATTTGTCAGAAGAGAAATCATTTGGTGGAAACAACAGATATCCTTAAATTCAGGTCTTTTCTTCTCCTTCTCTGCTCCAAAGTGATCAGCCATCACAGATGCTTCAGACTTTGCTTGGGGAGCAGTTTCAGGAGACATAAAAGTGCATGTGATGTGAGACTCCGTGGACAGATGAAAGCCTTCCACTGCACTCTCCCTCCTTAAACATCCCCACTACTCATACCTAAATCTACGTTCTGCCCTTAACTCACTCTTCTCACTAGCTCTCTCTAATCTTCCTTGACTACTCTTTCTACTGTCTTCTAAAAATCTATTAAGCAAGTCGCCTCAGAGAAACATTCTATTGTAATTGTCTTCATGCAACTACATTATGATAAAACTGGGTTTTTGTAACCACTTACCCCAAAAATAATATTCATCTTAATGACATATTTCTTTTTATACATCTTGAAATAGTTTTGCTATACTCCTGATTATTGACACTGTATAACATTGTATTCCTACTTAATGCCTTGTAATAATCCTGTAACATTGCTGTTTAATGGTAATTTCTAATGAAAATTGTTTAAAACATTGAAGCTTTACTCCCCAGGTCTCTGCTGAAAAGGGGCTCTTCGGCTCAGTTGGACAATCCCGGTCAACAAATGCAAAATAAAATAAATAATAAATGTGTGTGTGTGTGTGTGTGTGTGTGTATATATATATATATATATATATATATATATATATATATATATTTATATATGTATATATATATATATATCTGTATATCTACATATACATACATATGTGTATGCATGTATATATATATATATATATATATATATATATATATATATATACACACACACACACACACACACATACACACACATATATATATATGTATATACACACATATATACGCATACACACACACACACACACACACACACACATATATATATATATATATACACACACACACACACACACACACACAAATATATATATATATATACACACACACACACACACACATATATATATATATATATATATATACACACACACACACACACACATATATATATATATATATATATACACATATGTATATATATACACACACACACATATATATACATATGTATACATATACACACACACACATAGATATATATATATATATATATATATATATATATATATATATATATATATATACATATATGTATTTATATTTATTTTACATTTGTTAACCGGGAGAGTCCAACTGGATATATGTCCATTTTCAGTGGAGGCCCAGGGAGAAAAGCTCCAGAGCAGTAAAATCATTAACAAGAGAAAGACATGTTAACCAAAAGGTTCAATAAAAATATATAGAGTACACAATCTTTATACTTCTTATAGAAGTATAGTACATATAAGATAGTGAGTTAACCAAAGAGTGTATTTGCAACTTTCACAGGCTACATTAATATGTACATGTTATAGAGGTGTTTAACAGCAAGTATAGCAGGATGATAGAGTAGATAACTTCATAACTCATTTCTACACATGAGAGACATACTTTGTCCTTTAGGTTTCTTTACAGTGTTCAGTGATACTGTTACCCCATGCAGACATTACAAAAGCAGTAGATAAGCTGCTACTCTAGTTGTTAGAAATAGAGACATACGAGTTACTATCCAGGGGTAGTACAGGTACATAATCTGTGATTCAGGAAGCGTGTTTTTAGTAGTTTTTTGAATTGGGTGGTGGAGTTGTTATTTATTATGTGTGCTAGAAGGGAGTTCCAGAGTTTAGAGATGAAGTGGCTATAAACGGATCTACCTGCCTCATTTTTAAAGTTTGTTACCTTAAGGAGGTGTTGGGTACTTGATCTCAGGGATCTGGTAGTGGTGTAAGGCTGGGGTAGTTGCTGCAGGGCTGTTGTGTTGCTTGGATGATGTAGTACTTTGTTGGTTGACTTGAAGGGCCAGGGGGAGTTCTAGCCAGTTGAGTTTTTTTTAATTCTTTCACAATGGTGGGTTCTAGAAGGTGATCATGTGGTGAATCTGGCTATTTTATTGTAGCAGCTATCTAGTTTGTTGAGCTCAGTTTTTTGGAGATTGGTAAGCACGGGGGAGGCGTAAAGTAGGGGCGATAGGAGGTATGTCCTGGCTGTAGTAACCTTAGAGTGACTGGTGAGAAAATGTTTGTTGCAATAGAGTAGGCCAATTTTTCTGTGGACTCTTTTTATGGTCTGGGAGATACGAATGTCAAATTTAAGGCTATTGTCAATTTCGAGGCCTAGCAGTTTGGCGTGACTGCTGGGTGTGATGGTGGTGGTGTTATGAGAGGAGATTGAAAAGTTAGATGAGAAGGGTGGAAATCTGTGAGGGCTGAAGAGGAGTAATTTAGTTTTGGCTGGGTTTAGAATGAGGTTTTGGTTAGTGGTCCATGTTTCTGCCAGGGAAAAGCATTCTTGTGTTAGGGAGAGAAGGTGGTCAAGGGAGTTGGCTGCACAGATAATGGTGATATCATATGCATATTGGACTATTGAGGCTTTGGGTATGGTGGATGGTAGTTGATTAGTAACAGGCAGTAAGGGAGAGTGCTGATTTTGCCATTTTACAGCTTGTTGCCTACCATCTAGGTAGCTCTTAAACCAAGAAATAGTAAAGAAGCTGAGATTTAGGGTGGTTAGTGTATGAAGCAGTTTTTTCATAGTTGACTATGTCAAAGGCTTTAGATAAGTCTAAGAGAGTTGCAGATACTAGCAGTCCATTGTTTCTGTGGTTATTGACGGTATTAGTGAACGATGTAAAAGCTGTGGTGGTGCTATGGAAGGGTCTGAAACCATGTTGCTGAGTGGATAGTAATTTGTTTTCTAAGAGGTACTTCATCATTTGCATGTGGGCAAACTTCTCTAGAAGTTTTGATAGGGGGGGATAGTATAGCTATGGGCTGATAGTTACTAAGTTCTACAGAGGTACCCCCTTTGTGCAGTGGTGTAATATGTGATATTTTCCAAAGATGGGGTACTTTGCACTCTGAGATAGATCTGTTTATTAATATGGAGACAGGGTAGGCTATTGCTTCAGCTGCTAGTTGCAGATATTCAGAAGGTAGATTATCGGCGGCTGTAGAGGCTGGCCTAAGTTTTAGGAGTAATTTTTTTATGATTTTGGTTTGCACTGGGTTGAAGGTGAAGATGGGGTAACAGATTTTTTTTGGGTGAAGAGGGTGTTTTAGTTGGTGATGGGTTGTTGGGGCTTAGTTGGTAGTTGGCTAGGTTTTGGATAGTTTCTGTGAAGAATTTGTTGAGCTGAGTGGGGATGTTGTCATGGTTGTTCACTATTTTGGGGGTGGGGGTGGTTGTTTTTCCTGGTTGGAGTATAGTGTTGACAGCAGCCCAGAACTATTTTGGATTGTTAATATATTTATTCTGCATATTTTGGTAGTAGGAGATTTTGTCTATTTTAATAAGTTGTTTGACTTTGTTACGTAACTGACGCTATGTTTGTCTATTTGGGATTTGCTTTTATGATAGTTTGTCCATGTTTTCTCATATCTTGGAGTAATGTTTTAGTATTTAAAGTTAGCCAAGGTGCATGTTTAGTTCTGATTCTTGCAGTTCAAGGAGGGGCATGGTGGTTAAGTATGTTAATGAAGGTAGTATTGAAGTAAAGTACTGTTTCATCAAGGTCCAAAGTTTTTAGGGGGGTCCAGTTACATAGTTTTAGGTCATTATTGAAGTTGAGTTGGTTGAAGTTTTTTCTATTCTTACATTCCCTGACAGTTTCTTAGGTCAGTTTGCTTCTTATTAGAAATGTAGTTAGGTGGTCGCTGGCAGCCAGCATGAGATATGTGGGAAGGATGAGATACTAGTATCCAGTCTAGTATAGATTGATGTTTGGTTCTTTTGTCTGTTCTGGTGGGGGAAGTTATTAGTTGGGTTAGTCCATGTAGGTGGGAGATAGGGTTTAGACTGGAGCAGTTGTCCCAGTCAATATTAAGGTCGCCTAATAGGATGTTTTCTTGGGGAAGGGTGTTGGTTATTCATTCATAGGTTCATAGGTAGGTACTAGGCTATTGGCCCTAGGGCCTATACAAGCCTAGCCAAAAATGTACCCTGGCTTTCGCCACCCAAGAAAATTATTTTCCTGTGCCCCTGTCAAGCAGAACCACAGAAGTGATCCCCGGGGTGAATTTCCTATTACCCATCCAATCATCAAGATTTTTCTTGAAGAGTGCTAATGAGGGGCTCTGTTTGACATAGATAGGTAGTCTGTTCCGGAGTATGGGAAGTCTCTGGGACAGGAATCTATCCCTCCAGCATGTTCTTTTTATTGTGGTGACAAGGTTCAGGTCCCTAGAGCATGTAGCTCGGAGGGATTGGGATTTCTTTAAGTGGAGCATGTCCAACAGCTCTGGGTTTGACATAGCTTTATATGTTAGGCAGAGATCGCCTCTGAGTAGGCGATATGCGATGGAGTAAAGCTGGAGTTTTTTTAGACGGTCTGCGTAAGGCATCTTTTTGAGGCCAGTAATCCTCTTTGTGAGGTATTTTTGCGGCCTTTCCAGTTGTTGTAGATGTCTTGTGAGGTACATACCAGAAGGGGCGTTGTACTCTATAATGGGTCTAATGAGTGATGAGTAGAGGGGAACAATGACCTCTTTTTTTCTGGATGAGAAACCTTTTGTGATGAAGTGTGCCACGTAGAAGGATTTCCTGACCACTTTGGTGATGTGATTATCAAAGGAGAGACTACTGTCCACCTGTGTCCCAAGGTCTCTTATCACACTTTCGGTGTTAAGTAGACTACCGCCTATGTGGTAGTTCATGGGTACAGAATTTTTACCAAAGGGGATGACAATGCACTTTTTGGCACTGAGCTTGAGACCATGTCTTTGACACCAGGCATCTGTCTCAGTGAGGCCCTTTTGTAGGATGTCTACATCGTTAGGAGTTTCAATTATGGCTCCTAGCTTGCAGTCATCTGCAAATGTAGTTAGCCAAAGACCTTCTGTGTTAGCCTGTACTTCAGAGATGTAGATACCAAACAGGAGAGGACCCAGGATTGAACCCTGTGGCACTCCACTTGTCACTGGTCTGAAGTCTGATTTGGAGTCTGCTACTTTCACAGTGTGGGTTCTTTCAGTAAGCCAGTTGGCAACCCATCTTGTGACATAGGGATTTATACCTAGTTTAGTGAGTTTATCTATAATTCCAGAGTGGGGGATGGTGTCGAACGCCTTGGCGAGATATAGATAGGCTGTGTGAACCACCTTACCCTCATCCATGGCCTTGGTGACTACTTCAAAGAAGTCTATCAGGTTTAGGAGACATGATCTGCCTTTTACAAACCCAAACTGTGTGGGGTCCAGGGTTTGGAGATCTCCAATGTCTTTGTTTATGAGTTCCATGATGATACGTTCCATGGCCTTGCAGACGATGCTCGTCAGGCTAATGGGGCGGTAGTTCCCGGGGTCTGTTGTGGCCCCCCCCTTTGTGGAGTGGGATAACTGTCACGGTGCGCCATTCAATGGGCACAAAGCCTGAGGTGAGGCTATGATTGAACATGGTACTTAGGTGGGGTGCCAGTTCATTTTGTAGTTCATGTAGAAGGCAGCCTGGGATGTTGTCAGGTCCCATGAATGCTGTGTTCTTGGTTTGGAGAGTGAAGTTATTGCCTGTGCAGCCCTGATTGCAGGAACTTTGCATTCTTCCGGTATAAAGATGGGCCCTTTAGGGGGCAAGAGGGGGGTAAAGTTAGCACTGAACCTATCTACCAGGATGTTGGCAAAATCAGTTGGTTCTGTATATTTAGTGTCATTGTGCTGTAACTCAGAGCAGATCTGAGTGTTGCCATTGAGATTTTTAACATAGCTATAGAATGCTTTGTGGTTGTCTTTAGAATCAGTGGCAATTTTGTTTTCATAACTAGCTTTGGAGGATTTTATGAGGGATTTCAGCTTCTTACTGAGGCTGACCAGGGAGTTCCTCCAATCGTGGGATTTTACTCTTTTTTGCAACAGTTTCTTTCTTCTGTTGTAGAGTTTGTTTATGGCAGAAGACCACCAGATTGGCTTCCTTTTTTTGGAGGATAACATCTTGGTTCTGTTAGGGATAGCATGATCCATGCACTCGTGTAAGTGCTTATAAAGTGCATTTGTGTAGGATTCAGCAGTCATACCTCTATTGTCCATCTGCATGGGTGTCATGAAGTTTGCCACTTCTGTCTTAAGAAGAGTGAAGTTGGCTTTGGAGAAATTTTTTATGGTTGTTTTCCTAATGGGGGGTAGGAGCAGGATGTGGATGTCTAGGGTGATTAGCTTGTGGTCGGATCTGACCAACGAGGAGCTGACCTCTGGTGTGGAACACCGGTCACCCATGTTGGTGATGACCAGGTCTAGGATATTGCTGCCTCTGGTGGGGTTGTGGATAAGTTGATCCAAAGCATTGGAATTGATGATTTCTAGAAAACGTTGAGCAAAAGAGTTGGTACATGAGTAGTTTTCCCAGTTAATGGTAGGGTAATTGAAATCACCCATTATTAGAGTGTTGATTTGTACCTTAATATTTTCCAGTGTATCAAGAAAAGAGGAGTGGGAATCCTGAGGCATGGTGGGGGGTCTGTAGCAAGCTACAATCTGGATTGCGGTTTTGCCCAGAGTTAGTTGAACTTGGATAATCTTGGATGCATTATGCTGAGCAACTAGCTTGGAGGTGTGGATATCCTTAATGAATATGGACATGCCTCCACCTTTAGTGTTTCGGTCCGGGTTTGGTGGCCGAAACGTGCGTTATGAATTATAGCCTGGTAATGCAGGGGTGCTCTCTGGAGCTTTGAACCAAGTCTCTGTCACTGCACAGATGTCAATGTTCTCCATTTTAAGGAGTGCCTCGAGTGAGTGCATTTTGAGGTTTAGACTTCTAGCACTGAGCAGCATTACCCTCAGATTTTGCTTGCTTGTACCTGTTACGGTGGTGAGTTTGTCGTTTGAACCTTGCCTAAAAAAGGCACTATAGGGGTGGCAAGAGCCTTTGCCAGTATCTGGAATCCAAAGGGCGACAGGTGCAGGCCATCTCTGGCAAAGCAGCGTGGCCTGTCGATCATGTCATCCCAGGCAGACAGATACTGGATTCCCTTGGAATGACACCAGAAGCTTAGCCAATTGTTAAAGTCAATCATTTTGTCCTTGTACTGTGGTGTCATTCTGGGTGATGGCAGGATGCTACTCAGGGCTAGGGTCATACCGGCTTGGGCTACAAGATCAGAGAGCTCCTCCATGTCTCTTTTCATGTAGTCCAGGCAGGTACGTCTCAGGTCATTCACACCAACATGGAAAATGACAGTCTCATATTTGTACTTGTGGAGTGACCTGAGTGCGTGCGTTATGTGGCAGATCCTGGCAGCTGACAGTAACTTTTTCCTTGTTTAGCCTGGTAAGTGGAACATCAGTGTGCCTGACTATAGAGTCACCTATGACTAGAGTGTTGGGTACGTTATGCCTTATGTGCTGTAGTTGAGTGGCACACTGAGTATGTGGACTATGTGTCATTTGGGTTGTGTTGGGGGGTGGCGGTTGCTTGCATTTCTGCTTTGGAGGTCTCTGTTGTTTGGGCAGATTAGTACAGAGAGCCTCCGCGAATGTAGGTGTGTGTTTTGTAGTTCTGTGTGTGTGTTTTGGTGGTGTAGGTTTTGAGGGACTATGTGATGAGTGTGGTGCGGTGCAAGTGTTTACCTTCTCCTCTTGACTGTCTAGGCCTGTCTTTGGTAAAGAGAGCTTTGCTTCCAGTTTAGCTATATAAGTGCATCTCTCACAGGTCGTAGTGTTGGGTGGTAGGAGGAGAGGGTTGTCTGTGTACATGAGGCAACTGCTGCATTGTCTCAAGATGCCCAGATTCATCAGGTAGACAGGAGAAAACACCGGGAGCCGACCTTTAGACATGCCTGAAAATGTGATTATTTATTAAGTACTAAAAACTGTTTTCCTCTAGACAAGTGAGGAAAGTTGAGTGCTGTAGTAATTTGTAACTTATTTACTGCTTACAATGAGTTCTGAACAAGTGCTGAGATCAAAGAAACAGATGAGTGCTAAAACTAAAAAGCTGGCTAGTTGCAAGGGAAATTTTGAAAAACAGACTTTATGGCGCCAGGAATAGTTTAACCCCAGTTAAGTAGGGGGGGCTTAGGAGCTCACAAACAGTCCTGGACACAGCAAATCTGTATCTGACCTGCCACAGGAAAGGGGGGAAGCAAGCTTAGAATGTTTTTTTCCAGTAAAGTGGAAATGGAGAAAGCTAGAACAGAAGTTAATTCAACTTTAAGAATATGAGTGGGTTGGCCTTCACAAATGTTCTCTTATTAGATTGAGTGAACTAATGACACTAGACTGGGAGGAGTGTCACAGATCAAATATACAGTATGGGCGGGCAACTGCAAAGCCACCAAGTATAATAACACACAACACTAGGGTGGGTGAGTGAGTGGGAAAAAATTACAGTTAAAAAATTACAGTTCCTAGCTGTAGCCACTAAATGAAAGTTTTAAACAGATCAAGGAACAGACTAGAGAATGCTTTTAACAGACAAAAATGCACATAAAGGTTCGGATAGAGCAATCACAAACAGAAACTACAACTCTCAGTATGAAAAAGCAGTTTACAGTTAAGTAGCTTTAAAACAGTTTGAAACAGTACATAAATGCAGTGAAACAATAAAAAAAGCTTTATAACAGTGCAAAAATATAGCAGATCAACTGTATAGCACAATTATAAGCGTTTCAGAAGT